>NW_015163649.1:261445-281321 GCF_001447785.1 Gekko japonicus | reverse complement strand
CTGCAGCTCTTTCACACAGTCTAATTTAATGTTAATCAAAAGCAAATTTGCATATTTTCCAATAAAAACATGTGTTGAGTATTTGTTTCTGTCTTGCAGCTCTCAAACATCTGACGTTTATTCGGTGTGGCTCTTACGTCAAGCACGTCTGGCCACCCCTGTGCTAGAGTGTGCAGGGACGGAGAGGAGAAGCGCAGTCCGGAAGATGGAAGGGCACAAGCGAGGCCCCCTTCTCCCACCGCTGCACAGACGAGAATGCCTTTGTGGGAAACTTGCCTGTCACTGCCACGGACTCCCCCACCCACCCCCAGGAGAAAACTGGGATTCTCTGGAACACAGCTTGAAAAACAGCGACGCCAACCCACAGGCCAAGCAGAAGAAGACGAGGCCACGGCAGCATCTCTAGGCAGGAACGAAAGGACAGCAGGATAACTCAGCTGCTCGTGTGACAGGTCCAGAACGCACTGCACTCCGAGTGGCCCCTCCTGCGCACGTACTGACAAGCATCAGCTCTGACAAATCACTTCAGGAGAGTCAAAACTCGGGGTGTTGCTAAATATCAAAAGCACCACTGAGCCGGGTACGTATTTGACTTCCGTGGAGGGAAAGGACTCTAGAAGGGCATTTGCCCTAGCCACATGTTCTGCCCTTCCACCTGCGGTTATGCAAGGCAGGTACAATTAAAAAAAAACCTACCCTGAAAGGCTATGTTCATGCACTTCATGAGAAGTTGAATCGGTAGAGCATACGTTTTTCAGCTGCCCATTCTACAGAGAGGCTCGCCTTTAAAACATAATTGATAGGATACCTGGTCACATGAATACAAACAGAGCAAGGCTCCACTGGCTTCTATCAGATACGAATGCAGAGATCACATGTGCCGTTGCTGAGTTCTGTGCACTGATTCTTAGATTGCAGGAGTCGCATTTCAAACGTTTTTATATTTAGATTTTTATTCTGTATATTACCTCTGGCTTTTCCCCTTCTTTCTCATATTATGTTTATATCATATGCTGGTCTTAACACCGTAATAATAAACTAAGCTAAACACTTCAGGAGAGGAGGGGCCGCACAGTCCGTGCTGCCGCCCCACAGTAGAGCCCAGGTCACCGCACGGTGATCTGCCCCTAAATTCTTCCCCCTTCGCAGGTTCTCTTCAACACGCAACCATTAGAGCCACGGTACTTCCCCAAGCCAGCAGCTCCGAGATCCCTGGCCAGGATCCTCCCTCACTTGACCGCCCGACAGGGCTCTTTTTGGGCAGGAACGCACAGGAACGGAGTTCCGGCTGGCTCCAGAGTTGGCCACATCCAGCAGGAGCTCATTAGCATAATAGGCCACACCCAACAGCAGAAACTCATTAGGATTGGCTACATTAGGGGTGTGTGGCCTAACATGCAAAGGGTTCCTGCTACAAAAAAAGGCCCTGGGTTTTGACAACAAACAAGGTGAACAGAATAAGAAACAAAAGGTGGGTGTGGCTGGATGAGCACACTTCTGGTAACATGGGGTGTGGCCTAATAGGCTAATGAGTTTCTGCTGTTGGGTGTGGCCTATTATGCTAATGAGTTCCTGCTGGGCTTTTTCTACAAAAAGAGCCCTGCCGCCCGAGATCCATTTTTAAAACTGGAGATCGCAAAAAGGTATAAGCGGAGCCCTGACCACCCCCGCCCCACTCATTCTCATCCTCCACGGGTGACGCCTCTTCCTTCTTCTTTTTCCCCTTTCCTTTTGTTCCCTTAGAAGGTCACTGATTTATGTATCTCGAGCGAGCAGCACAATGTTGTGTTCTTCATTTTTCTGGACGCGAGGGATAAGAGGATGGAGACAAATGTTGCTACCGCTAAGGCAATCTTGCGAGCGTTATCTCTAAGCGAAAACAAACCCAGTCCGTAACAAGCGGCTTAATATAGTAACCCCAAATTTTCTCGAAAAACCCAGAACGCGAAAGGATGTGTCGAACCTATTAAGTTAAAGAGAATAGAGGGCCAACAATAAAAACTTAATTTACATAGGATGGAAAGATGCATGTATTTATTAACAAAGAATTAAAAAGCACAGAAGAATTTAAAAGCATATATAATTAAAAAGCATGAGGTGTGACTGGGCCCTTACATGCTATTTAATTCTTTGTTAATAAATACATAGAATCATAGAATGTTAGAGTTGGAAGGGACCCTGCAGGTCATCTAGTCCAGCTCCCTGCACTCTGAAGGAGCATAGCCGAAATATAGCCCTACAACATACCCAAAAGATGGTCGTCCAGCCTCCGCTTGAAAACATATAGCGAAGGAGCATCCACCACCTCCTGAGGCAGTCTGTTCCGCTGGTCAACCACTCTTACAGTTAGGAGAGAGAGAGAGAGAGAGAGAGAGAGAGAGAGAGAGAGAGGAACTGGCACAGGAAGTAAGGATTAAACCCTCCTTCCTCAGGTACAACTTCCCAGATCTTCAAAGTGGCCACAGAAAACTGCTAAACTAATGAGTTTTTAAAAACCCCTTATATGCTTTTTAACTCTTTGTTAATAAATACATGTATCTTTTCATACTATATAAATTAAGTTTTTATTGTTGGCCCTCTATTCTGTTTGACTTACCTTTTTAGGTTCTGGATCCCAGGTTTTAGGGTTAAGTCCCCCCCCCCTTTTTTTTGTCCCTCGAGCTTATTAAGGCCACAAGGGCAAAATCCCGTCTTCAAAAATATTCCCCCTCACCCCTAGCCTCTCATTTATTTCTAACTATCCCAGCCTGACACGAGGCATGGGTTTTCGTCATCATCTATTGCTACCATCTATTGTTTAATGGATTTATTTATTTTTTGTTGTAAGCCGCCCTGGGCCCATTTTGGGGGTAAGACAGGGTATGAATAAATAAATAAATAAATAAATAAATAAATAAATGTGCACTTTAATTTCTTTTAGAGTTTTTAATATCCTGTAAGTGGCAGCTAAGACTTCGGCCGAGCCTTACAGGAGATCTGGCGACCCACACCCCCCTTAGGATTTTCACGGCCAGAGATATTTAGAGGCGCTTTGCCGTTGCCTGCCTCTGAATCACGACCCTGACATACCTTGGCAGTCTCCCATTCAAATACCAGCCAGGGTATTTGCTGCTTAGCTTTAGAGATTTGACAAGATCGGGCTAGCGTGGGTTATCCAGGTTAGGGATATAGATACGCAGGGGTCATTTCGTAGAAAAAGAGGCGCAGGAGCTCATTAGCATAACTCATTAGCATATGCCACACCTCCTGACATCTCCCTTCCCTTTGCCTCCAAGCAGGGTGAAGGAAGGGGGGGGGGGGGGAGAGGATCCACGGCGCTCTTCCCCTGACAGAGGGGTCAGCGCGCCAGTCCCTCTGACAGGCAGAGGCGCCTGGGTTCCATTCCTTTCCCCCGGTGCGAAGGAAAAGGGGTGGGGGATCTCGGGCGCTTGCAGGCCCTTCCCGCCCCCCGGGGGGGGCTCTCTCTCCAGGCCTAACTGAGGACTGCTGGGGGCAGGGCTTGCCGCATGTGCCCGCTCCTGGGGTTGTTACTGCCGGAACGCCATCCCGGCTCGTTCCAGCTAGAAACAACCCCATAGATACATAGAAATATTGGGGGGGGGGGGGGACACCACACCAATGCTTCCCTTTCAGGCCCATTCACAACACCTTCGAAAGGTGTGTTGAGAAGTGTGTGGGGGGGGGGAGCGGAAGCACAGAAAGTGCTGGTAACCCACATCCCCCTCTTTCATCCTCAGATGAATCCCGAGATCCATTTTCTGAAGATGCTGACAAAGGGAAGCTTCGGCGGCATCGGCACCAATGACTCAGCGCCATGCGGTCTCCGGAGAACGGCTGTTCCGACCTGCTCTGCATGCTAAAACCTACCGGTGCGGCTGCGTTTCTTTTTATAGCTATACAGCGGCAGATCCACTAGAGGGGGGGGGGAATTACCCTGAACGCTGGAGCAGTGCTCTGGCAAACATCTCAACGGGAAAAGCGGGATGGGTGAGAGGACTGGGCCTGATCCCAGGCAGGTTCGCGTCAAGGCTGACGCATGCCCAAGTGAATGTGGGACGGCGGCCTTGGCTCTGTGTGAGTTCTGGCTCGCGACCCAGCTTGAGAACGCAAAGGGGCTTCGTTCCCAGGTGGAAGGGTATTGCTTTATTGTGTCTGTGCCTAAAAGGCCCCCCAGTTTTATGACCGGGGGGGGGGGGGGAGGAGAGGGTAGTAGATGGTCGTTTTCACAGCCAGTGGTGCTTCCCCAGCATTTATGTAAAGTGGTGTTAAGCTGCAGCTTACTTATGGTGATCCTGCAGGGTTCTCAGGGCAAGAATCATAAATCATAGAATGTTAGAGTTGGAAGGGACCTTGCAGGTCATCTAGTCCAACCCCCTGCACTCTGCAGGAGCACAGCTGAAAGATAGCCCTACATACCTACAACATACCCAAAAGATGGTCGTCCAGCCTCCGCAAGAGGGAAACAGGTGGTTTGCCATTGCCTACCTCTGCACAGAGACCCTGGACTTCCTTGGTGGTCTCTCCTCCAAGTGCTAACCAGGGCTGACTGTGCCAGCAGCTACAGTGAGGCTTTTGGGAGCTCTGCCCCCTTTCTTAAAGGCACAGCCCCACAAAAATTTCTCCTGCAAATGCTTTTTTCAATCATTTTTAAACATTTCTTTAAAGACACCTGCTCCTTGAAGCAGACTGGGGTGCTGTAGTTGACTGATTCCTGCACTGAGCAAGGGGGTTGGAGTAGGTGACCTCTAGGATCCCTTCTAACTTCTGTGTCAAGAAACTGGTCTCCTTAACAGGAGTTCTTCTGCCTAAGTGTCAGCTTTCTTAACTAGGGAAGTCATCACCCCCAACCTGCTGGCTTGTTATCAGAACTGTTGCTTAGACTGGCGGAAGTGATCAATTTGTAGCGGCTGCGAACGCTCGTCTAAAGAGCTAAGATTTGTAGAAGCCTCTATGCTTTGGTTTTAAAAGGCTTGATTCCACAGTAGCTGAGTCATAATCCTCAGAATTCTGGCTTTTCTTTCTGCACTGAGAACTTCAGACCCACCAGAAAAAAAATTTGCCCCAAAAAACAACAGAATCCTGGAGCCGACCCTGCTGAGCTTCTAAGATCTGATGAGCTCAGGCTATCCTGGGCCGTTCGGGTCAGCGCTTCCAGAATCACAAAAATAAGCTGAAGAAAGTCGACGCTGCATCCTTCACTTTTGCTTGTGCCTCATCTCTTCTCACTGAGCCTGGAACAGGCAACAGCCGCAGTGGATGAGGCCCGTAAGCCTTGCGAAAGCAAACAGCTGGTGGGCAACCAGCCTGCGGCCTTCTGCGACCACAGGCCACCGACCGCCCAACAGAGACTCAACCATCGAATCCCCCGGGGGCCAATCAGAAACGCTGCTTTACCTTGCCAGCAGGCTCCAACCACCAACTGAGACTCTATTCTGGAGGAGTGAAGTGGGTAATCCTCCGTCACCGGGAACGGATCGAAGGAGACACCATCGGCATAGAGCGTCACCGTTGGCAGTTCTACGTTGAGGACGTAATGATGCCATTCCTTGTCGCACACCTGGGGGAAAACAACAACAACTAATTCTTAATGGGCCAGATATCCTGCATTTCTTACCCCAGAGAGGTCTTTGGACACGCCTGGTTCTTCAAGAGAGTGGGCATAAACCTAAAGCCCCTTCTGAATTAACTGGAGAGAGCTACGGAATGGGAACACCGCTGTACTGTAAGTCGCGATTTCAGTTCTTAATATAAACGAGCGCTTCAGAGAGCTCTTTGCAAAATTAAAGTACGGCCCATTTAACCAAGCATTGTCTACTCTGAGGGGCAGCCGGCTTGTGAGATCTTTCACAGCCTTGATCTCTGAGTTCCTCATAAGTGGACATTAATTGGAGGACAGAACCTGGGATCTGGATCCACGCAAAACACATAAGAACATAAGAAGAGCCCTGCTGGATCAGACCAGGGGTCCATCATGTCCAGCATCCTGTCTCACACGGTGACCAGCCAGTTCCTCTGGATGGCCAACAATAGGGCATAGAAACCTTCAGAAGAACCTAAGAAAAGCCCTGCTGGATCAGACCAAGGGTCCATCATGTCCAGCATCCTGTCTCACACGGTGACCAGCCAGTTCCTCTGGATGGCCAACAACAGGGCATGGAGGCCGAGGCCTTCCCCCAACATTGCCTCCTGGCTTGGGGATTCAATGGTTTTCTCTCACAGATCAGTTGAGGCTTGTGAGACAGGACCAGTGTTCCCTCTAAGCTGAGTTAGTGTGAGCTAGCTCACAGTTTTTTAGTCTCCGGCTCACACATTTTTGTCTCAGCTCCAGAAGGATGGCTCCAGAGCAAACTAATTTACGTGGTAGCCAAATTCCTTGCTCACAACTTTAATGCCAGTCGCCTGCTTTCTTATCTTCCAAGCACGGGAAGCAAAGGACCAAGAAACTGACTTGCTCAAAGGCTTACCGCAAGCCCACGACCAAGCAGTGAAAGCCCCTTAACTGGATGTGCCAGAGAATGAATTCAGGGCTTCCAGTCTGAGAGGAAAGCAGGTTCTCTGCCACTGGGCTACGCCTCCAGGTATGAGAGCAAAAGAGTCTTCCGCTGGACCCAATTGGACTCACCCTGTTTTTATTTAGCTGCCTTGAGTTTCCTAGCTGGAAATAAAACAAAGTTGGTGTATCGATCTAACAGAACGTAAAAACGGCCTCCCCTCCAACGCACCTGGTTCAGTTTCCAGTGGAATTCGGCCGGTTTGTAGCTCTGCCCCTCAGAAGGATCTTGGCGGAAGAGGAAGACGAGCCGGCAATTGTGCACGTACAGAGAGTAGTGGTGCCGGTTCATGTCTGCGTGAGGAAGAGGAGATCCATTACCCCTGTGCCCGCCTCTCCCCCTTCCCAAAGACACGTTTTCTGAAACGGCTGTTAGTAAGCAACTGCATTACGCTCTACGCTGAGAAGGAAACAAGCAAAAATAAGGGAGTCGTGTTCGTCCACAGCAAAATCCGAAAGCCAAGCCATGTGCCTTCTCCCTAGGGCGCCGACACTTGTCATTCTAACTCGATAACCCAGATACACATCAGCATGTCGGAGACACGTCCGTTTCGCAGGCATTCACTCATTCAGAGTGTGCATGGAGGTATACTGAGAGGAAACAGGCCAGCAGTGGACAAGACTGGGCTGAGGTCTGCCTGGTCAGTCTCGTGGGTGAACGTCTGGAGGGTCGATTCAGACCCGGGGTTCCAACACGGTGCTCATGGCCACGGTGGCACCCACCAACACCTTCCCTGGCGCTCGCTGAGTGTTTTTAGAAACTGGGTGGGGCCTGGTGAGACTTTCACCCAGCAGGGTTTCTGATTGGCCGATGGAGAGACAATTGTCTGTGAAGATTAAAAGGCGTCCCCCGCCTAGAGATGTGAACGCCGGAAAAAAACCAGAAAAATGGGGGGGGGGCGGTTTTTTGTTTTTTTCCGAAAAATTGAAAAAAGAAAAAAAAATTGATTATGGACGTTTTATTTTAACGTGATGAATAAAATATTTTAAGACAAGGTGTTCAAATATTTTCCAAATCATTTCCAATATATATATATGGTATCAGACTGATCTAATTTCTGTGCACTGAGGACAAGCAAGTCCTAGGTTACAAACTGAACTCTCCAATGCAAGAACAAGATGCATTTCTTCCTTTAGGAGGTGCTATTGTCACGAGAAAAGAAAAAGGTTTCAGTTTTGTTTTTTCTTGTGGGCGGGTATTCTGTTTGTAATAACTGTTTGGATACACTATATTTTTAATATGCTAGTTGTGATAATTTCATGCCAAGTAAAAATGTCCATAGTCACATTTTATGTTCCTAAAGTAACAGAATGACTTTCAATCTAGAAAAAACAAAAGAAGTGCTAATGTAGCATTTTTTTCAATTTTCCCCAAAATTTCCGTTTCCCCCCGGAAAAAACTGGAAAAAAACCCGGGTTTTTCCCCAAGCTTCAAAATTTCCGGAAATGTTACATCTCTACCCCCGCCAAACAGAGCTTCTGCCGGAAATGTTAAAGAGTTTGTTTATTTTATTTTATTTTTCGTATTTGTCTCCCACCCATCCCGTGAGAGGGCTCAGGGCGGGTCACATCATCTTCAACGATACACTAAGGTTTAAAAACCCAATATAAGGTTTAAAAACCCAATATAAACATTTAAAACCGGTAGTTACAGCTACTGGTAAAAGTTCTGACCCATCAGTACAGGTGGATATGGCCGGCTGCCGATCGATGGATGGATGGCAGGTGGGAGACGGCAACCTCGGGGAGACCATACGCGGACGCCCACTGCCTCAGCCAAAGGCCTGGCGGAACAGCTCCGTCTTGCAGGTCCTGCAGAACAGAGTAAGATCCCGCAGGGCCCTTATCTCGATGGGGAGCGTGTGCCACCATGTGGGGGCCAGGGCAGAGAAGGCCCTGTCCCTGGTCGAGGTTAGACGGGCATCTTTTGGGCCAGGGACCACCAGGAGAGGTTGATTACTAGAGCGCAAAGCTCTTCGAGGCGTATATGGGTTACTATTATCATTATGCATAACCGCGCTTTCTGACCTCTTACCGTGGGCTTCCTGTGGGAGCCATTTTCTGTCAGAACTCCAAAGGTGCCCACCGATTCAAATGGGTTGGGGACCCCTGATTGAGATCAAGACCCCCTTTCTCTGCATGAGGGATTCAGGCAAACTGACAAATACAGGGAAACGTCTGCCGTGCCAAGAGGGAAGTGCTCTGGAACTTGTTTGACGAGCTGCAGAGATCTCAGCTTGTACTACAAGTGTCGGGCTTGGAGTCTAGAGCATACTAGACCCATACAAAGAAAAACGTTCCTCAATACCCCAAAGAAACTCGGGGGGAAAGGGACGCTTCGTATTTGCAGTACTGTCAAGCGAATAAGCAAAAAAAAATCTTGCAAACCAGTATCCGGTGTCTCAGAAAGTGAATTCTTTTGAGGTGGCTCTCTTGACGAGCCACATCTAAGGATGTGAGTTTCCAATTTCCTCACCCCTTTCCAATCTAATTACTTCCAGCACTCCAGAAACGCTATATATATTTTTAATTAAGAGGGGAGTGAATCTTAGTTGGCTTTCCACCAGTTCACAGCTCCAAAATGTGAGTTTGGCTATTAGATTGGCTCTTTCGAACAGGTTGAGCAGGAAGTCAACAAAGCTGGTGTTTCTCTGGTTTTGTTCTCAGCGCAACAGACCACTTTGTATGGCTTCAGATTCTTGCTTTTGTCTCCTTAGAAATTCAGTGTGATCTAGAAGAAGAGATTGGATTTATACCCCGCCCTTCACTACCCAAAGGAGTCTCAGAGCAGCTTACAATCTCCTTTCCCTTCCCCTCCCCACAACAGACACCCTGTGAGGTAGATGGGGCTGAGAGAGCTCTTTCGAGGACTGCTCCTGAGAGAACAGCTCCGAAAGAACTTCTGACTGACCCAAGGTCACACCAGCAGCTGCATGTGGAGGAGTGGGGAAATTACACCCGGTTCTCCTAGATTTAAATCCGCGCTCTTAACCACTACACCAAACCGGCTCTATGCTGCCCATCTGCCCAACACACAGTGAAGTTTTCCAAACCTGTCTTGTCTGAATTACAGAGGATGGTCTCCTTTTCCCTAGACCCAGGTCCGTGTCTCATCCACACGGAGATGACAAAGGGCTCTTTCATGTTGACTGTGACAATGCTGTCTGGAACCTTCACGGCTTGGGTGCCGTTGAACTCGAAGACTTGGTCGCTGTCGTGGCCATTGTCCGTGGGAAGGCCTGCCGTCCAGTTGGCAGTGTTACTCGGAGGGGGGAGCAGCTCAGCTGTGCCAGAGGAAGCACCTGTAATTTAAGGATCATCAAGGTGAACTTATCTCATACCAGTCCTAACCCAGGAGTGTCAAACATGTGGCCCGGGGGCCAAATTACCCCCCCCCCCCCCCCGAGGACTTCTATCGGGCCCGCAGGGGAACTGGCTGTCTTCTGCTTCTTCTTCCAGTTCTGCTGCTGCTGCGTCATTGTAGGTTTGCAGCTTACAGATACACACCTGAACAGCACACTCAAGATTGCAACAGCACAGACATTTTGACGCAATAATTCAGAGCAAGAGGTGTCAGTTATCAGACACTGTTAAATAAACAAAATATTGCAAGAGTGCTGATGTTTTAAGCATGTTTTTATTTTAAGTTTTAAAAAAACCTTTGTGTTTGTGTCCTTTATGAAGTTTATATCTCTGCTACCTGGCATTACATTCTATGACACACGTGGCCCGGCCCAACAGGGTCTCATTTATGTCAGATCCGGCCCTCATAACAAATGAGTTCGACACCTCTGCTTTAATGCTTTTGAGAAGAAGTGGGGGGTGGCATGCACCCCTCTCCCTCCCCTCCTGCAAGACTTAAAGGGCCCTCCAGCTGATCGGCGGGCCACGAGCTCCCTGCTGAGTGGCCCTTTAAATCTTGCAGTAGGGGAGGGAGAGGAGGGCGCGCTACCCCTTCCATTATGGCAAAATCCTGGCTACGGGCCTGAACCCACCGTTCAAGATTGTTCAGAGCCTAGAAAGAAAGCCGCCGGACCGAAAAAGACCACGCCAGACACCGGGGACGCCAGGAACATCGGAGCACCAACGCCCGAAAAAGACCCCCCGGGAACAAGCCAAGAACAATGAGCCCTGCCACCTGGGTGCCGGTAGGTAGCCCCGGCCCCTGTAAACATGTGGCCTTAGTTAGGGATAATTCGGAACTGTGTAAACCGCTCAGAGACCCTCCGGGGTTTGGAGCGGTATAGAAATCTAAAGTATAAATAAATATAAATAAATAAATAAGATCCAGCTCCCGTGACTAGAATCTGTGCTCTGGCCCTAAAGGCAAGAGACCCCCCTTTCCCCATTCTGACCTGAGAATACCTATTACGTTCAATTGGTCTTTCTGTCCCAGAATTTCAACGGCACCTCCTGCCCGCCAGTCTCCAAGACAGGCTTTCCACTTGCCTTTACTGCTGCGACCCTGAGAGGCCAATTGTAAAGAACTGCCTTCACTGCTAACGCTTCCAATTTGTTTTTTGTGTGCTGGGTAGACGGAGGATTCACGGAAACAACGAAACCAGCGCGCCCCGCAATTCCTCCGCGGCCGGTCGAGCGAGATCTTACCGCACAGCCGGTGAAGGGATTTCTCAGAGTAAGTGTCTCGGTCGCAGCCTTTCCCGATGTGGTTCGTCTCCAGCTCGATCGTGGCTTGCACCGAGGTGACGGGCTCGTCGCAGGTCTCCAGATGGATGTTGGGGAAGAGGGCCAGGGAGCCCGTCCCGGGTTCGTATTCCATTCGCTTGCTCCAGCCTGCGCTCGGAAAGAAAGGGAGCCGTCAGCCATCCTCACACCGCTGGACAGGCGTTCAGCCGTGGTGGGACGAGACGGCCGGCGGCCAGGACGGCCCCGCACTCACCTTGCCAGCCTGGCTTGCAGGTCGGCTTAATGCTGACCTTCACCAGCACGTCCTCCGCCGCTCGCTTCTTCCCGCAGTCGTAGGCCGTCACGGTGAGCTTGTACTGGTGTTCCTTGCCGTAATTGAGCTTCTCAGTGTTCTTAATGTAACCTGAAAGAGCCATTTCAGCCATTAACGAATGCTGTTTTTAGCCATAGAATCACAGAGCGGGAAGGGCCCAGACAGGCCATCTAGTCCCACCCCATGGCTCAATGCAGAGTAGAGAAGCTCTGAGAACTTGTGACTGGCCCCAAGGTCACCCAGCTGGCTGCACGTGGAGGAGCGGGGACTCAAACCCGGTTCTCCCAGATCGGATTCCACTGCTCTTAACCACTACACCTGGCCACCTACTCTGATAACTAGCAGCTCTCCAAAGCTTCTAAGCTGTGGAGTCTTGTGAGCAAAAACTCTACTTTGTGTGCTACTGGCATTAAAGTTGTGAGCGAGCGATTTGGCTACTGCATAAATCAGTCTGCTCTGGGGCCATCCCTTCCTGAGCTAAGACAAAAACGTGTGAGCTGGAGGGCTAAAAAAACCGTGAGCTAGCTCACACTCACTCAGCTTAGAGGGAACACTGCCTGGGACCTGTCCGGACACAAAGCGCACGACTGACTGCCGAGCCAATAAGACTGCCTGATATCCTTTCCTCTCCAGAGCAATCACTTAAAAGAGTGCTGGTTTCTAAAGGAAAATCTGACAAGACAGGAATTTAGCCACTGATAAGGTTATATTCAGACCACTGTCCGGTATCAGATAGAGAATGACACCCCTTATCTAGAGTCAGACCTTAGACAGCGTCAGCCTTATACAGAGTCAGACCATTAGCCCATCTAACCAAATATTTACCCTGATGGGCCGTGGCTCTCCAAGGTTTGCACATGGGGTGGGGGGGCCTTGCCCAACCCAGCTACCCAAACTCCTGGAAGAAGCTTAAGGTTGCCTCTTGTTCCATAATAACTCAGGCTTATGCTTTCCACTCCAGGGAATGCCTTCTGCACCACTGTCTCCCGGAGAGCTGCCTTGAACCACAAAAAAAGGCCAGATATGCATGTTGTAATAAATACATAATACTCCCGGTCTCCCGAGTCAGAGACTGGCATATTAAAGAGGATACTGCAGCACGTTCCGGGGGGCACCGATGAATCAGTGGCCGAGCCCAGCGCGGTGCATCACCCCAGGTGAGCTGAAAACGCCACGAAACGTCGTGACACGCCCTGCCGCTCCTCTCTGGCTGCGCACTGCAGAACGAGGACTGAAATGAATTCCATTGTCCTTGTTTCAGCTGAAATAACAATGGTGAGCTGGCAAAGGAGTCTGTCAAGGATGCTTATCTACCCCTACAAGTTTGGTCCTGCGAACATAATCGGGGCTCTCGAAAACCTGGTGAAATCCCCTTATTTTTGTAGGTGGAAAGAAAAAAGGTAAAGAACCAAAGAAAGAGAATGAAGGGGAGTTCTTTCAATAGTACCATCCAGCCATAATGATAAAAAGGGACAAGGTTTACGTAAGAACATAAGAGAAGCCAATGCTGGATCAGGCCAATGGCCCATCCAGTCCAACACTGTCACACAGTGGCCAGAAATACCAGGTGCCATCAGGAGGTCCAGCAGTGCCCCCCCCCCAAGCACCAAGAATAGAGCATCCCTTGCCCCAGACTGAGAGTTCCTATCTATACCTTGTGGCTAATAGCCACTGATGAACCTCTGCTCCAGATGTTTATCCTCTTGAAGCCGTCCATGCTTGTAGCCGTCACCCCCACCTGTGGCAGTGAATTCCATGTGTTCATCACTCTTTGGGTGAAGAAGGGCTTCCTTTTATCTATTCTAACCCGACTGCTTGGCAATTTCGTGGCAACCTGCTCGGCAACCTGCTCTATCCCATGCATAATCTTATAAACCTCGATCATGTCACCCCTCAGCCGTCGTTTCTCCAAGCTAAAGGGCCCCAAGCGCTTTAACCTTTCTTCACAGGGAAAATGTTCCAACTCTTTGTTTCAGTTGCCCTATTCTGCACTTTTTCCAATGCTATAATATCCTTTCTGAGGTGTGGTGACCAGAACTCCACACGGTATTCCAAATGAGGTCGCACCACTGATTTATACAGGGGCCTTATGATATTTGACTGGCTTTCGAGCAAGGGAACCTTTACCTTTTTTATTATGATACTGGCTGGTTTGTTTTCAATGCATGCCCAGCACGGGGACACGGGGACACGGAACAAACTCGAATGCCCACCACCCACCCACACTTACCATCTTTGTCAATTGCAAAGGGAACGTCGGGAGTCACGATTTCGTAGCTGCAGATCTGGCTGAACTGGGGGGAGCAGTCGGCGTCCACGGCTTCCACCCTCAGGATGCTGTCATACTTCTTCCCTTCGATCACCGTCGCCTTGTAAGACTTCTCTTTAAACACGGGTGCATACTCGTTGACGTCGTTCACCTGGATATGCACGGTCGCTCTGCAGACAGAACAGGGTCCTCGTTAACGCTCGGCCAAGTTCAAGAAATAAAAGGACGCCTGACCTGGATGGCCCAGGCAAGCCCGATCTCGTCAGGTCTCGGAAGCTGAGCAGGGCCGGCCCTGGATAGAACCATAGAATCACAGAATCGGAAGGGACCTCCGGGGTCATCTAGCCCAACCCCCTGCACAATGCAGGAAATGCACAAATACCTTCCCCTCCACACCCGCGGTGACCCCTGTTCCATGCCCAGAAGATGAACAAAATAACCTCCAGGACCTCTGGCCAAACTGGCCTGGAGAAAAATTGCTTCCTGACCCCAAAGTAGCAATCAGCATTTCCCTGGGCGTGTAAGAAAGGACCACGAGAACTAAGCACTGAGTATTTGGATGGGAGACCTCAAAGGAATACCAGGGACAGGAGGCTAACAAGCCACTTCTCTGAACATCCTCCGTGCCCCAGTAGGAGTCGCCAGAGGTTTGCCATGACTTCCAGGCATGGGCACACACACACACACAAATGCAAAAATGCCAAATAAATAAATGGACATTACAAGCTTTTGTTGCAGCCCCTCTTAGCGTGAGCGCCAAAGGAAAGAGATGGCAAGACTGCGCCATGTCCTTGCTCCCAACATCTGTATTTTGAAAAAAGTCAAAAAGTCGCCCATGCAGCTAGAGATCTCTGTATGATTGGGGACCTTGCTTTCTCACAGGATTCCCAAATGCGTGGAGAGCACTGTATACGAGCAGAGGGCTCTAAGAACATAAGAACATAAGAGAAGCCAATGTTGGATCAGGCCAAAGGCCCATCCAGTCCAACACTCTGTGTCACACAGTGGCCAGAAATACCAGTGCCATCAGGAGGTTCACCAGTGGGGCCAGGACATTAGAAGCCCTCCCACTGTTGACCTCCCCCAAGCACCAAGAAGACAGAGCATCACTGGCCCCAGAGCCCCTATCTGTACCTTGTGGCTAATAGCCACTGATGGACCTCTGCTCCATATGCTTATCTAATTCCCTTTTGAAGCCGTCCATGCTTGTAGCCGCCACCACTTCCTCTGGCAGTGAATTCCAAGTGTTAATCACTCTTTGGGTGAAGAAGGACTTCCTTTTATCCGTTCTAACCCGACCGCTCAGCAATTTCATGGAGTGTCCTCTATTTGGACGTCTGGCTGAAAGGGGACAGGGTGCAAGACCCTCCTTCCCCTGCATGCAGTGAATCCCCCCAAAAAGCAATACTCTAAACCTTCCTTTTCTATTACAATGGACTTTGGACCTTGTTGACATTTTTTTTATGAATGAGATATTCTATTGTATAGGTATTGTGTTACTTCACTAATTTATAATATAAAACTACACTTATATTTTTTCATAAAATACTTGGAATCTTTATTAAGATTTCTGAAAGACTGCTGTAATTAGACAGCAGACATCTCTTACTCACCACTGTGATTTGTTCGCTGTTATTCAGAGTTAAGTCAGACTTGATGACTACCCAAGATCTGAATCAAGACACACACACACACACACACACACACACACACACAATTAATTTGTCTTACACCCTGGAGACAGGAAAGAAATAAAGGTCAGTGGATGGAAAGGGAAATAGGAGTGACAGTTTGCCAAACACCCACAGTGTTTCACGTTTGCCAGAAAAGTCTACAAGGAAATATGGGACTGCCAATCCTTTCTACTGGTACTTGAAGGTTATTAGGGGGGGGAAACCATGTGCTTTTTAGATTAAGTAAGCAAAACCAGCATAGAATCAATGTCCGGTCAAGTATCTGAAATGCAGACACTGTCCGGAAACAAAACTCATTTGCCCTTCTGGAGCATCGATTTAATCTGCACACCAGTTTTGCTTTTGGTAAGAGCTGAGATTTTGCCGAGTCAGAATTCCACAAAGTGAGGGGGGGAGAGGGATCATCTACATATTTCACATCCCTTAAACACATTTTCCATTAAATACACATGTTTGTTTCTATCACAGCACTGTGGGCCACACCGCACTGGGAGTCTATGAATGCAACTCCCAAAGTGCAGCTTCTGTGAAAGGAAATGTGTGTGTTTGGGGGGACGGACAACAAATGGATTATGATTATTTCTACACATGCAGCAATTCCCCCCATTCAAAATCCCTCCTCAGGGCTGCTTTTAGCCCAAGCAGAGGGAATAAAAACCAAGAAGAAGGCAACACCCACCACTCAGGCTCCACTGGACTGTTTTGGATTGGGGTGGGGCGGGGGGGGGGGGGGGGAGAGCTGGGGGTTAAGGAGGAAGAATTAAACTCCTGGAATAACAGGAAGTTTGGCTCTTAGATCAGCTTCCTGGGCACATGGAAGAGGGCACTGACAGTACAAGGCACTCTTCTATGTTTGGCGGCGAGAGGGAAGAAGTCGCCTATCCTTCCAACAAGCAAGAGGCACATCTTCCTTCACCCACGCCCACAACTCCCTCTTACGCCCACTGAAAAAGAGTGCCCACGTCACTCCGTGTTGTGAAAGCACAGCCTGGGTTGTCTGCCCTGCCGCCTCTTCCAAACCGTAGAGCGAACGTATGCCCTTTAAGGACCTGGGAGCTGAGAGGCACCCCAAAGACAAGGGAGCGGAGGGGAAGGATTTAAGAAGGCAGCTCAATACTAGGGAGATTTGGTTGCACGATGCACAGGTACCCCCTCCCCCACGTCCCACTACAAAGCGACTTGCAGGCTTCCCCTGAAAGCAGCTTTTTTAGGGAACCAGGAGCCAAACTAGGCATTCACTTTTTAAAAAGAGTTGTGCCCAGATTGCAAGGAGTCAATTCAGGTTTCCCTGCAGTGCACACCGCGGCTGTGGAGAATGGCTATTAAGAAATAACATAGATCCAGGTAGTCAGCCCTTTGGTGTAGTGGTTAAGTGAAGTGAAGACTCCAAGTGAAGGGCGGGGTATAAATCCAGTCTCCTCCTCCTCTCCTATAATTTTTTTTTTAAACTGTCCTGTCAGTGATGTGGGGTGGACAACATTCCAGGAAAAGTTTCCAGTGCTCTATTTTTCCATGGTAAAATTTCTGCCTCACCTCTTTATCTCTACTTCTCAAGGTCTGTTGTGTTGCAAATCAATTACGTTAGATGGTCTACATGTGGGGTACGAACCATGAACAAACCCCAGGGTTTGTACATGGTCCAAGCTTATACACATGGTGCGTTTGCCTTCTTTTGCTAACGTTATTTAAATTTCAGTCTGAGAAATTTCCTTCTTTGGGGGAGGGCATCCGCAACCGTGGCGCTGAGTCCAACAGCCTAACCTTCACAGAAGGTTAACAGAAGCCCTCCCAGAGAGGCACGGCAAAGGACTGTTTATGCATTGCAAGCAGCCGGCCAGGTATCCCGCTGTGGCTCAATAGTGAACGAGAGAATCCAGCCCAAAGGGCATCCATGCGTGGCCCAGGAGGGGAGGAATATTCCCCAATTGCCTAATGGGTGTGTGCGTGTGTGTGTGTTTTTTTTAAATAATTATTTTTATTAGATTTTATAAGCCTATATTGTACACTTAAACAAGATCATCAGCAAATTTACATATGTTTCCATACCTTATATAACACTTATTTTCGCTACAACACAGATTAATATTACCATCATTCCTTCAATAACTAACTTTCTTTATTTCCACAATTCGAATCCAATCTGCGTTGACTAAGCCTCTATATTCCTGTAACCTTTTGGGGTTAATTAAGTGTCTGTTCGAAATTTAAAGTTCTCGTCCATAACTCTATCAAGTTCTTGCCAACCTGTGTGATCAATATAGGGGTTTAAATTCATAATTATTTTATCTCTTTTTCCCTTTTGTATCCTTTAATTTTCAACTTGAGATTATAATATTTTATTAGTATTTTGTTTAACGCCTTTAGTTTCTTCTTTCAAATATACCTTTTCCCTGAAACTTCTCATCAGCATCCATTTATAATTTTCCAAACCCATATCTACCTTAAATCTACCTATGACTAACCTTATCAAGTACCTTAATGGCTAACAATAAACCTATTCACATGTGGTTCTGAGATAAAGCAGTCATCTCTGTTGTCGTAGGCCTTGAACACCCGCTCTTCGGAAGTGTTTCCCTTCTGGTGTCGCTGGGGGGGGGGGGGACTGGGGGGCCATGAAATAAAATCCAGGATGGACAAAAAGGAAATGCCTCTTTACACAGAGGGTGATTAAAGTGTGGGATTCCGCTGCCGGAGGTAGCGATGGCCACAGGATTTCAAAGGGGATGAGGCAGATTTCATGGAGGAGAGAGGTCTGTCAGTGGCCAGTGCTCCCTCTAAGCCATGGAGTCTTGTGAGCAAAAATTCTACTTTGTGAGCTACTGGCATTACAGCTGTGAGCGAGCGATTTGGCTACTGTGTAAATTAGTTTGCTCTGGAGCCGTCCTTCCCTGAGCTAAGACAAAAAATATCTGAGCCGGAGGCTAAAAAACTGTAAGCTAGTGCACACGAACTCAGCTTAGACGGAACACTGTGTGGTGACTAGCCATGGTGAGTGAGGGGAACTTCCATGTTCAGAAGCAGTCAACCTCTGAATCCCAGAATCAGGAGGCAACATCAGGGGACGGCCTCGGCCTCTCTGCCCTGTTGTTGGCCATCGAGAGGAACTGGCTGGCCACTGTGTGAGACGGGATGCTGGACTAGATGGACCACTGCTCTGATCCAGCAGGGCTCTTCTGATGTCCTTATCAGGGGAAGGCCTTTGCCTCTCTGCCCTGTTGTTGACCCTTCAGAGGAACTGGTCACTGTGTGAGACGGGATGCTGGCCTAGATGGATCACTGCTTTGGTCCAGGAGGGCTATTCTGATGTTCTTCTTGGGGAAGGCCTCAGCCTCTCTGCCCTGTTGTTGGCCCTCCAGAGGAACTGACTGGCTACTGTGTCAGACAGGATGCTGGCCTAGATGGACCACTGGCCTGATCCAGCAAGCTTTTCTGATGTTCTTCTCAGGGGAAGGACTCAGCCTCTCTGCCCTGTTGTTGGCCCTCCAGAGGAACTGACTGGCTACTGTGTCAGACAGGATGCTGGACTAGATGGACCACTGGCCTGATCCAGCAAGGCTCTTCTGATGTCCTTATCAGGGGAAGGCCTCAGCCTCTCTGCCCTGTTTTTGGCCCTCCAGAGCAACTGTTTGGCCACTGTGTGAGACGGGATGCTGGCCTAGATGGATCACTGCTCTGGTCCAGCAGGGCTCTTGTGATGTTCTTCTTGGGGAAGGCCTTGGCCTCTCTGCCCTGTTGTTGGCCCTCCAGAGGAACTGGTCAGCTACTGTGTGAGACAGGATGCTGGACTAGATGGACCACTGGTCTGATCCAGCAGGGCTCTTCTGATATACTTAAAAACAAACCAGTTTGAGCCATGGGAGACGACGGGCAGGCCTAACCCTTTACAGCCATAAACTGCCCTGTCTAATGCACCAAAAGAATCAGACTTAATTGCTACAGCCTTAATAGCTTTAGTACCTCAGCCGCCATGCATTCAAGGGGGGGGGGCGGGGTTCAGACCACACCATCATTTGTAACTAGTTCAGAAGCACTAAGTGGATTTGGTAATCGATGCAGCGATTAGGCAAGCAGTGAAAAAAAACAAAGAGGGAGGCTGCTGCCGAATGCGTTTTGTTGGGGGGGGGGAGACCTCTGGGAGAAGAACCAGGCAGGGTCGGGCTGCTGTCTTCCAAGCCGGGAGGCTGCTGCCGGAGCCCGGGGGGGAAAGACAGCTCAGTTAGAGCCAAACTAGATTTTGGGGGATGCGCTTTCGAGACTCAAAGCTCCCTTCGTCAGGAGAAAGATGACAGTAGTCATGTGACTGTGTTCAGGGCCGAACTGAATGCTCGCTGCTTCTTTTTAAACAAAGAGTTGGGTCCACGTGGAGCAGTAGACACAGGAAAATAACTTCCATATACTGTTTC
>NW_015163649.1:240063-261029 GCF_001447785.1 Gekko japonicus | reverse complement strand
CCCCGCTGGGACCAAAACCACCCCATAGACATCCTCCGTGGTCATGCATCTGGCTTTCATTCATTCATTCCAAATGGAGAAGCCACATTGCCTCCGGAATGCTTGATCCACACTCCCCACCCCCACCCCCACCCAGAGAGTACTTACTTGTGGGATTTTTTCGCATTGGCGCCATCTGGTCCCTTCCCACAGTCATACGCTTGGATGGTAAACGTGTAATCCTTCTGGAGCTCGCAGTCGAGTTTTTCTTTGGATTGGATCATGCCCTCGCCGGTGGACTTATCCACCACCACGGCTTCAAAGGGGACATTCTGCCCGTGGATTTTAAATCCGCAAATCTCACCTAAGAGATTCAAAGCGACTCCGATTAGCACTTTCCAAGCAGCAAAATGCGTACGGGCATGTCTGTGTGCCGTGTCTTGCTTTTTAAAGAAAACACACACACATATCACTTAACATTATTATTTTTTTTGCAGCCAAGGGTTTTGTGAGGGTCTGTGGACAAAGCAAAAGACACTGTGCTTTTTTTAAAAGATGGGTGAGATCTGGTAGTTTTAAAAAACAGAACGAAACCAAAAAAAAGGAAGGAAAAAAAAAGCATACATCTGCTTTCCAAGCAACTGGTTTACTTTGCATCCAGTCATGCAGGAATACGAAAAGAGAGAGATGTAGATAGACAGGCATTTCACAGGAGTACTTGAGACAAACTCTAGGAGGTGGGGGGGGGGTAGAAGTAGAGATCTTAGAAGAGCGAAACAGCCAAGGCCGCCGAGAGAATCTTCTATGCCAAGCTGCTGGGAAATGGCAAAGGCAGCTGGTGGGGTTTCGACCAGAGCCGGAAGGTTAAGAATGCACAGTTACAAAGTCGAGAAGAGGTGAAAGGAAGCTTGAAAAGGGGATATAAGAAGATTCAGCACTGTAATTAACAAAAATTCTGTCAATGGATCCAAAACGGACAAAGTCTTCCTGTGCAATGTACCTGGCTTTGAAAAAAAAACAACAACAAACCATCCAAACCGAAACCCGAAAAACAAAACGACCCAGAGTCAGGGGAATCAAAATAAACTACTCAATGGAAAAGGTAGAAATACCAACTTCTCAGGCATCCATTTCAACAGCCGCCGACTCACTTGGTGCCTCTTGCATTCCGTCGGAACCTACTCTTTGCCTCCCCACCCGGGCCTCAACTTGGGGCATTTCGCCTGACAAGCCTATAACCTAAGGAGAGAACAGGTCCAGTGCAGGTAGAACATTCCCCGTCTCCTAACCACGGTTAGGAAACGGTCCGCTCGTGCACCTCTCCTGTCCGCAATGCCTTCCGCCCTCTTTTTTTCGGCACTCACGGCAATCAGTTTCAGAACTGGAGCCAGCAAGCCGCTAGTATTAGTCCTAGCAGTGTTTGAAGATACAACTGCACATTTGGTTCCAAAGGGATACATGGGAGCAGTGTTCCCTCTAAGCTGCGTTAGTGTGAGCTAGCTCACAGGTTTTTAGCCACCAGCTCACACATTTTTGTCTTAGCTCAGGAAGGATGGCTCCAGGGCAAACTAATTTATGCAGGAGCCCAATCGCTTGCTCTCAACTTTAATGCCGGTAGCTCACAAAGTAGAATTTTGGCTCACAAGACTCCACAGCTTAGAGGGAGTGTTGCATGGGAGTGTCAAAGGGGTATGCCAGTACACGGGGTGTTTCTTGCAGCTGAGATCAGGACCGTTACACAGCTGTGGCCGGCCAGGGAACTTCAGATTAAACAGATATCCAAGATGACATGCGAGCTCAGTTGCAAATTGCTTCTATACATGACATACCAGGAACGTCTTTGCATATTAGGCGACACACCCCTAATGTAGCCAATCCTCCAAGAGCTTACAGTAGCCCCTGTAAGAAGAGCTCTGTAAGCTCTTGGAGGATTGGCTACCTTAGGGGTGTGTGGCCTAATATGCAAAGGAGTTCCTGCTACAAACAGAGGCCTGCGCTCCTGTATTTGTTTGGGGGTAAACTGACTTATTACCAAAATGCAAAAAATTCGCCCTGCGAAACGAACTGTCCGAGAGAATACAAGCGGGGTGGGTGGGTGTTGGGGGAGCTCTTCTTAACGGGCTTAAATATGAATAACTGCACAGTTCAAATGGATGTCTGATTTACAGATATTTCTAGCCAAAGGGTTGGTTACATAACATTTTTTTTAAAAAAAAATCAATATATATTTATATATATTTTGAGGGGGGGAGGAGAGAATACTGAGAGAATAAAATGGGGTCAAAGAGCATGACAGGATCTTCTGTTTAAGTGCTGATTCCCCATTTTTCATAACCAAAGTTAGTGGGTTAATATTCATAAAAAGGGAGAGAAAGAACCCTTCATCACCTTCTTTGGTGACTGTCACCTCAAAACTCTCTAAAGGGAGAAAAGATAAACCCGAGTCAGTAATACAAGAAAGACTTGAAGAAGGAGCAAATTAAGGGGAAAAAATAATGAAAGGTCAAGAGATTCAGACATTTACACAGGGAAAAAAAACCTTTCGACATTTCGTTTTCAAGAATCAGAATCCAGTCGTTGGTTACTACGAATGCAATGGAACCAGATCTCCAGCTTACTGGGAGAGGCTCTCCCCGGCTTCCACAGACAATGGAAACGCCATCTTAAATTTTACACGTTTTCGATTTGTAACCCTTCTATTCACAAGGTATTGTAGGTAAAACAATTTTAATATCAACGAAATCCATTCCATTGAATCAGTTCCATTTCTTCTAACTTGCTTCTTCCACTACATCCCCTTCTACAAAGCAAAGAGTCCTCCCTCTCTTCCCCACCACGGTGGAAAGGAATCCTTGGATCCAACCCTACACATTTGTCCCGACCTGTACAAAATAGCTGAATTTTCATTAAAAGTTGCTTTGCAGTGGCTTTCCCATATCCACCCAAACCTGCTCATTGACACTATATTTATTTTTCTAATTTCTACCCCGCCCTCCCGGCCGAAGCCCTGGAGGTGGTGAGATCTCCAGCAGTGATTGGCTGAACTGCTGCGGTGGCATGGAATGTTCAACCACTCAGGGAACTAAACACTGTTTGCTGCCCAGATCGGAGAGGGAAATTATTGTCAGTAGGGGATGTAAAAACCACACCAAGGCACTAGATGACACAGGAAGACATCCTGGGATGTCAGGAATGGAACAGGGCAAGTGTGTAGAGTCGACAACAGACTAGAACATGAAAGGCGGGCAGTGTCAAACTCAGTACCTCGATTGCCATGGAAGTCTGTGTTTTGGGATCTCTTGCTGTAATTCCTGAAGGGGTGTGTGTGTGTGTCAGTGTGTGCCTTTTGTAGTGGCTGAGCAACTACTTTCTAAGATGCCTCTGGGAAGAAGAGCAACGACCCTGGCTAATGTCTCTGCTTGCTCTGCTGAGTAGATAAGGTAATGGTGGTCTCGCAGGTGGGGGGGCAGGAGCGCGGGAAGTCTAGGCAGGCTGCATGGATGACGTGATTGGACTGGCCACTTGGGGGGGGGGCTTGAATCATATATAACTTTGGATCTTGGCACTGGAACCTTAGTTCTGACACAGCAAAGTCTTAGCTTGAATCAACTTTACGACTCAATAAACAAATCACTGCCAAGAGAGTGTTGTGGAGAGTAACTCTGTTCAAGAGTCTGACAGGCAGGTACAGAATGAGGGCTGGAGAACTGGAAGAACGGAGGGGCTGATCAGAATGGAGGAGCTCTGAAAAGACTTCACAGATCTTAAGATCGTGACTAAATCCTGGCACTGGTGGGGGGGGGGGTGACGACTGGGGAAGATTGCTGAAGGGCAGGGTAATGGGATAAAATAGCCAGTGGCCTAAAGGAACCTGAAGTAACAAGTTGGGAGAGACAGGAAAACAGAGTTGAAGGAAGCAGAGACCACGGAGCATGAGACTGGTAAGAACATAAGAGGAGCCAATGTTGGATCAGGCCAATGGCCCATCCAATCCAACACTCGGTGTCCAATCCAACACTTGGTGTTCCTATCTATACCTTGTGGCTAATGGCCACTGGTGGACCTCTGCTCCAAATGCTTATCTAATTCCCTCTTGTAGCTGCCACCACCTCCTGTGGCAGTGAATTCCAGAGGGTTAGACCTCCTCCCACAGGGAAATTCTTTCCAGGCTAGTCTTCTATCATCAAAATGGCACTGAGATCAGGCAGCCTTAAGAGGGCAAATGCACGCCAAAACGTGGAGGGTCTTTTTAGTCACTCAGCTTACAGTCACTGATGGAGCTTTCCTCAATAAAGGTGTCTAATCCCCCTTTTAAAGCCATCTATACCTGTGGCCAGTGCTACAACCTCTGGCAGCAAACTCCACATTTTAATCACTCATAGAAAGAAATATTTCAATTGTCTGTCCCCAATCCACTGACTATCGGCTTCATGAGATGCCCTCCCATTCTAGTGTTTTGGGAGAGGGACAAGCAGTTCCCTTTGTCAATCCTCTCCAGCCCAGACATGATTTTATAAACCTCTATCATGTCCCCCCTTCCCCCAGTCACAGAAACATAGAGTTGGAAGGGATCACCAGGGTCATCTAGTCTGACCCCGTGCACAATGCAGGAAATTCACAAATACTTCTCCACACACACACACACACCCAGTGACCCCTGTTCCATGCCCAGAAGATGACAAAAAACCTCCAGGATCTCCAGCCAAACTGGCCTGGAGGAAATTTGCTTCCTGACCCCGAAGTGGAGAAGCGTAAGAAAGGGCCACGAGAATTAAGCACCGAGGCAACCCTTCCTGCCCTCCCTTCTCATGATCTGCCCATGTTCACAGAATCAGCACTGCTGTCAGATGGACATCTGTTTGAAAACCTCCGAAGAAGGAGAGCCCACCACCGCCCGAGGAAGCCTGTTTCACTGAGGAATTGCTCTGTCAGGAAGTTTTTCCTCATGTTTAGCCGAAAACTCTTCTGATTTAATTTCAACTCGCTGGTTCTGGTCCGACCTTCTGGGGCAACAGAAAAGAACTCCGCACCATCCTCTAGAAGACAGCCCTTCAAGTACTTGAAGATGGTTTTCATATCACCTCTCAGTCGTCTCCTGTCCAGGCTAAACGTACTCAGCTCCTTCAACCTTTCCTCACAGGACTTGGTCTCCGACCCCCTCACCATCTTCGTTGCCCTCCTCTGGACACGTTCCGGCATGTCTATATCCTTCTTAAATTGTGGCGCTCAAAACTGAACACAGACAGTTCATCTCTCTTCTAAACTGAAAAGTCCCGGACTCTTCAGCCTTTTCTCACAGGAAAACTGCCCCAATCCCCCTAATCATCTCAGCGGCCGTCTTCTGTACTTCTTCTAGCTCGGCGATGTCCTTTTTGAGATACGGTGACCAAAACTGCACAGTGTTCAAATGAGGGCTCTGCACCGTGGCCCACCTGACAGGTGAGATGCGTGACCGCAAAGAGGGTGGTGCAAGGATGAATGTCCTCCCGACCATGCCCAAGCGCTTTAGAAGATGCAGTAAATCAACTCTCCTAAGCTATTATAGGCGCAGCTTTCTCACCCTCTCTAACGAAGCAACACTCAAGCAGCGGGACGTGGAAGTCGGCCTGGCAACAGCCGCATCCCACACTCGTCACCTCTAGCCTTTGCTTTACGAACAAAGAATTAATTAATTAATTATCGTGTGGCAGTGTGTATAGCCAGGAGATCCTAAGATTGCCTGGCAGCCAAAAGTTCTAGCTCTTTCAGCATTACGCACCACTAGGTGGCGAGCTAGTGTTTTTTTAAGACAAGATATGTTTCAGAGGTGGTTTGCCATTGCTTGCCTCTGGACCATAGGCCTGGTATTCCTTGGAGGTCGCCCATCCAAGTACTAGCCAGGGCCAATTCTGCTTAGCTTCTGAGACCTGACGAGATCGGGCTAGAGCCTGGGTTGTCCAGGTCAGGGAAACGAACAAACAAGATGGATTAAAAGCAAGCTCTTTCATTCTTTAGGCAGTTCTACACAGAGGTTATTTAACGGTGAGCAGACTTGTGAGCACCTTTCAGCGTAAGGGGGGGAAATCTATATATATGGTGCACAACAGCAACATTTTAATCAGCCATCTCTAGTTAAGAAGCAGGCTCCCTCTCATGAGGGTCTCTCTCAAGGGTGTTTAGGAGTATTTATAACCAGATTCTCAGTTCCAACAAGCGCCAAATTCAAAATCTCCTCTCTGTGAAAGGTAGGTGTGTGTTTTCCTGAATACGCAACAAATGTACAATTTCTACATGAGAGGCGCTCTAGTAGGATCTGCTAAGCTCAATTCAACCAAGACTACAGTTCCGCAAAGGCTGTGACTGCCAGACGAGGGGTAAAGGTGGAAAACCGTTTTAGGAAAAGGACAGATTATTGCGTCTTGAAGAAAGTGGATCCTCACTGGATGCTACAGATGTGAGGAAACGGGAAAACAGAACATTAAGGGGGGGAAAGGGTTTCCCCCAAAGCCTCACTCCCCTCACATGATTTTTCTGACAGAAAAATTGGAAAACTCAGGGGAACACCGAAAAGAAACTCCTATATGAGATATTTTCTCTTTTTGAATGAATACATTCCTGACTGTAAGCCGCCCTGAGCCCGCTTTGCGGGGAGGGAGGGCTATAAATTGAATAAAATAATAAATAATAATACAGCGCTTCTTAAGACAAGGTTTTTCATGTTCAAGGTTTAAGGACTTTCTCAACTTCTCCTGGGAAAACTGAGAAATGTTGAGGACCACTGACGAAAATTCTTATACTATAGACATATACATCATTTTCAAGATTTTTTAATTTTAAATGAAGTGATTTGGACAACCATTAATAAGCTATAATATGTTTAATAATACCCACATTATTAAAGAGTTCAGTGTTTTAATACAGCTAACGTCCAGACATGAAGGCAGTACTATTGTTACTCTAGGAGACTTTCTGTCAAAATACACTTTCCTTTGTTAACTACAAAATTTGTTTTCAACTTTCAACTTTTATTTGTTCTTACCCTCTCAGGTGGCAAAAATTAAGATCCATGTGATATGGTACCACAGGGTATAGAAATTGAAGAGATTTATACTTTTAAATGCCACAAATATGCCAAATAGTATAATCACAAATATGCCAAATAGGATAATTTTATATGATAACTAAGTTATAAATGACACATTTTATGTTGTTCAATCAGTAAAAGAAGTGTAGTTTTGATAGGAAAGTCCCGCATGTATTATGATTTTTTCCAAAATTTCTGTTTTTTCAAGAAAAAAGAGGGGGTCTGTGGCTTCAACATTTCTAGAAAATTTACACCTCTAATGGATGCGCACATGAAATCCTCAAATATCTCGATTAAAACATTTATTAGCCACTTTACCATTAAAAAACAACAACTCCCCAAGTGATTAACAACAAACAAACAGTACTTTATTAAAAATCTGGAAACAAAACCAATACAAAATACTTGTTTTGACCTTCCCCTCCCCAAATTTCCAATAAGGGGCTTATAACACTGGCCTACCTCACAGGGATGTTGTTAAGGATTGCAAGGGAAAACCTGTGAAGCTCTTTGAACATTGAAAGCGCTACACCAATGCTTACTCAGGAATGCAGACAGGCATGCCAGGGAAGCAGTGGGTACCACTCTGGCCTCAGCTCCCTTCACACTTTGTGCCAAAGTCCACCCACACCAAGGTCACTGACCCAAGCCGAGTTGTTGCCTTGCTGGGAAAGTCAACTGGGGCGGCAAGACAGGCGGCGCAAGGGCCATCAGCTGAGCAAGCACGAGCGCCCTGCCTTGCTGCCACCTCTGCGAGCGGAAGCCGGCCAAGCGCCCCCTCCCCCCCCACGGGCTGTATCAGGAATGTTCCAGAAAATGCCAGGCTGCCCGCCACTCGGGCCGATGCCACGGGAGCGACTTAAACAACAACCGCCCGCTTTCAATTAGTGGGCATGCTCTTCCCCGCCGCTATTACCTTAGTCTTCCGAGTCCAACATTCCCATGAAAGCATTTACGATGTTAGCAAAGCCTACGGCTGGCCAGGGCAAGATGGCAGAAAGCCGAATAGAGGATATAGAAAGGAGGGGAAGGGAAAGTGTGTTAATGTGACAGTTGTCTGAGCTTGCTGAAAAAAAATCAGAGAGAGAGAGAGAGACTGCTCAGTTCTTGGCCACTGGAGCTGGGCTCGAAGCTATAGCCTCGGTGCCAACCTTTGCCAGAAGGCAATTCGGGCCCCACATTTCTTGGCATCTCGCTGACACAACTAATCCACCCCATAATACTCCCCCGCCACTCCAAAGGCGCCTGCGGGAGTACTGAACTGCTGCTCAAAAAACGGTCCCCGGCACCAGAATTTTATTTTGGATCCCAAATATCCATTTCCCTTTTTTGTTTCACGGGGAGGAGAGCTCCAAATTTTTTTTAAAAATGCATTTACCAAAAACGCAATGGTAATACGGGAAGACAGGCTCACGATTTTGAAGCAACGACTGAGGCAACATTCGGAAACGGCATTTGGGTCACGACGGGCTCAAGTCCAATTTATCGATGGGACCAGGTGCTTCCTCCCTGTCCCCCTCTGCCTACCGTGTGGTGCTTTTGAAGCCCCGACAAAAACCAATTTGTCAAGACATCTGACCGCACACTGAACTATGGGTGAGCAAGAAACAAAACACAAAACCCATTGGGAGACTTTTTCCAGTGGCTTCTGGTGCCTTTCCTTATGGTCTTTTGACTCGGCCATGGTAGGGGGGCGAGGCCATCATTTTGGGGGGTTTATCTAGGGAGGGCCAATGGCTCAGTGGTAGAGCATATGCTCGGCATGCAGAAGGTCCCGGGTTCAATCCCCGGCATCTCCAGTTAAAAGGATCAGATAGGAGATGATGGGAGGGACCTCTGCCTGAAACCCCCGGAGAGCCAGTTTGGTGCAGTGGCTAAGAGTGGTGGACTCTAATCTGGAGAACCAGGTTTGATTCCCCACTCCTCCACATGCAGCCAGCTGGGTGACCTTGGGTCAGTCACAGTTCTATCAGAGCTGTTCTCTCAAGAGCAGTTCTCTCAGAGCTCTCCCAGCCCCACCTCTCACAGGGTGCCTGTTGTGGGGAGAGGAAGGGAAGGCGACTGTAAGCCACGCTGAGACTCCGAGTGACGGGCGGGGTATAAATCCAACTCTTCTTCTTCTTCAGTGGCAGAACATTGGCTTGGAATGCAGAAGGTCCCAGGTTCAATCCCCGGCATCTCCAGTCGAAAGGACCAGACCATGCGAAAGGCTACCTGAGATCCTAAAGAGGCATTGCCAGTCTAAGTAGACAATACCGGCCTAGATGGACCAAGGGTCTGATTCAGTATAAGGCAGCTCAATGCGTTCATCTGTTGTCCGGCCTAATGTTGAAGGAACAGACTTGTGCTTCTGATAGCTTGATGTTGAGGAGCTTGGTACTGAGAGGATCTGGTGGCTCCACTGTGGAAGGCGGAGCAAGCAAGCCCACAGCGCATGGCTTTTGAACGGTCAACCCAGTCTGTCTGCCGCTGCTTCTGAGGAAAGGCCGAGGGCCCCAAAGTTCGGTATGTTGGCCGTACCTTGCCTGCTTGGTACATCTGAGGCCCTGGAGGCAGGTTTGTATGACGTGCCGGTCCCCAAAGCACAAGAGACAATGACCGTGACTGTTCTAAGACCGCAGGGGGATGGAGGAGGAAAAAGTCGTGCGAGTACTGCGACAAGCGAGGTTTGTGCAAATCCGGGCTTAATGCAGCATCCAAACAGATCCTACTGTTTTGTTCAAGCCAGACTTTTGTTAGGTAAAGGTTTCCCTTGCTCGAAAGCCAGGTGAATCTGACTGTAGGGAGCACTGCTGATCTCCATTTCCAAGCCGAAGAGCCAGCGCTGTCCAAAGATGTTTCCAAGGTCATGTGGCCGGTACGACTAAACGCCAAGGTGCACGGAACGCTGTTACCTTCCCACCGAAGCAGTACCTATTTATCTACTTGCAATTTCTTGCTTTCGAACTGCTAGGCTGGCAGGAGCTGGGGCCAGAGACGGGAGCTCACTCCATCAAGCGGCACACTCAGGTCTCGAACTGCCGAACTACAGACCTTCCGGTCTGCAGCTCAGCATCTTAACCTCTGAGCCACCACAGCCCCTAGACTTCTATTACCAGCCCACTATTTTTACTGTGCTACCTACCAACATACATCAACACTGGAGATGTATACATATTTTTTAAAAAGGTAAACCAGTATTTGCATTTCCAATTTACCAAAGCTTCTCGGTCACCTGGAAGCAATCCTCACGGGCCATAGGAGGCCAGCTGGGAAAGCGGCAATTTCCAAACCTGATTGATGCGCCGATTTAACACAACAAAATTGGCTGATGCTATCGTCTGCTTGAAAGTGCAGCTCTTTGTCTGGAGGCACCCCGCAAACTCGCATTTTCATCGTGGCTAATCTGCACTCAAGTGCAAAAAAACACAACAGACACACACACACACACACACGCAGAACCATGCACAATCAAGCAATACAAAAACACTTCAACTAGAGGGAATTGAGTGTTTGAAGTGGAAATTGCTTTCTGGACAAGCAGCCGGGGCCATCTCTCTCAGCCCCATTTTGCAGTGATGGGGGGGAAAGAGAAAGCACATTTAGCCCTGTGAATTCTGAGCATGTCGCCGTTGGTTAATTGGGCTTTGAAGTGTGGAACTCTGTTTTGGCCGTTCCCTGTCCTGCAGAAAAGCCACCGCCTGCCTTCACCCAAACAAACATTTTGCAAGAAGACAGAGGCTTTTCAAAAAACGCACAGAAGGTAGCAACTCTGTATATTCTGAATGAATACAGAGTTTGTGGTTTCAGATACGCTGCAGTCTTTTCAAGGCCACAGCTAATGGGTATGCAATGTTCTTATTAGGGCTGCACGGTCAACAGCTTTCTCTTCCTTTTTTTAAAGAAGGGAACACACACACCCCCAACCGAGCACACCACAATCCAGCACAGAGCAATCCTTTCTACAGCAATTCAAGAAAGTTTGTTTATTTATTTATTTATTTATTGTTTCTATTTGTATCTCGCCTTGCTGGACACGATGGTTCAAGGCCGCCCTAAGCCTTTGGGGTAGGGCGGGATATAAATCCAAACATAAATAAATAAACAAACAAACAAATAAATAAAGGTGGCTAACAAGATCAAAATATCATAAACAATCCAAAATTAAGACAGTTAAAAACAACATCCCAGTTAACAACATCAATAGATAAAAACAGCAAATGATGGCGGTATTCAAGTCGGCCCAGTGGTAGGGATAGCATCCAACAAAGTCAGATGATAACGATGTTCCAAGTCAACCCAGTGGTAAAAGTAGCATCCAGCAGGGTCCTGGGCCAGAAGACGCTCTGGTGCAATGCTGGAGCGGAGGATTGCTCTCAGCTCCACCAGTCATGCCAAGCAAGGATCGCAGCGGGGATTCCCAACACGGGTCCGTGTCCCCACCTTCCCTGGTGCCCAGCAAGTGTTTTTAGAAAGTGGGTGTGGCATCTGTCCAGCAAGGCTTCCGACTGGCCACTGGGAATCCAACCGGCTGTGCACATTAAAATAATATCGCTTAAGCAGAAGCAGACACCCCAGCAATGTTCCCTCTAAGCTGAGTTAGTGTGAGCAAGCTCACAGATTTTTAGCCTCCGGATCACACCTTTTGTCTGAGCTCAGGAAGGAGGGCTCCAGAGCAAACTGATTTATGCAGCAGCCAAGTTTCTTGCTCACGACTTTAATGCCAGTAGCTCACAAGTAGAATTTTGCTCACAAGGCTCCACAGCTTAGAGGGAGCATTGCACCCCAGTGCTGGTTTTCTTCTTCATTTGGAATACTGTGTGCAGTTCTGGTCACCACATCTTAAAAAGGATATTATAGCTTTGGAAAAAGTGCAGAAAAGGGCAACTCGAATGATAAAAGGGTTGGAACACTTTCCCTATGAGGAAAGGTTAAAGTGCTTAGGGCTCTTTAGCTTGGAGAAACGACGACTGAGGGGTGACATGATTGAGGTTTATAAGATTGTGCATGGGGTAGACCAGGTGGAGAAAGAGGTACTTTTCTCCCTTTCTCACAATACAAGAACTCGTGGGCACTCCATGAAATTGCTGAGCGGTCGGGTTAGAACGGATAAAAGGAAGTACTTCTTCACCCAAAGAGTGATTAACACTTGGAATTCGCTGCCACAGGAAGTGGTGACGGCTACGAGCATGGACGGCTTCAGGTCCATCAGTGGCTATTAGCCACAAGGTATAGATAGGGACTCTGGGGCAAGTGATGCTCTGTCATCTTGGTGCTTGGGGGGGGGGGGTCAACAGTGGGAGGGCTTCTAATGTCCTGGCCCCACTGGTGGACCTCCTGATGGCACTGGTATTTCTGGCCACTGTGTGACACAGAGTGTTGGACTGGATGGGCCTTTGGCCTGATCCAACATTGGCGTCTCTTATGTTCTTATGTTCTCTGTCTCACTCCTCTGTCCCCATGTATATTTTTAAATTCCTCCCCTTGCCATCTGCAGATGGGCTTCCTTTGGTTCCACCTCCCGTGACGGCCATTTTGATAAGATAAGGTAGGCCCATACCACCACCACCCACAGCACAAGTTTGTAAATCTTCTACCTCCAGGGAATTCTTCCTGTTTGGCATGCCGTTGGAGATCCTGGGGCACACTTGCCTTCCACACGGGGTTTCTGCTGGACCTGCTGGGCATCACGGTCGGTCTGTGGGAACCAAGGGCATGCCTTAGAGCACAGCCAGATGCGGTGGAAGGGGAAGATCGGTAGTAAGAGATGAGCCGTCCTTTGGGGAGGGGAGTCACTGTTATTTAAATCCACTCACTGAGGAACCCTCCTCAACACAAGCCGAAAGTCACTGCACAGATTTCAGGGTGGCGGGGAGGGGGGCCCTGGCATCAGCTTCTCTGGCACCGTGAGAAGGAAGGCTGCTTCTCGCTCTCTGAACATGCAGGGGCTGCCTGGTCTTCCGACAAGGATTCTGTCCTCCAACTGTTCCTTCCACACCCCGGACTCCAGCCGCAGATGGAGAGCGCTCCCTCGGAGACCAAGGACACTGGGAATGCCGGGACTGAAGCCACGGAGACCCACCCGCTCGTGTTTGCTATAAGATATGGGTGCCTCCAAATCTTCTGTATGTTGTTGTTGTTCAGTCGCACAGTCGAGTCCGACTCTTCGCGACCCCATGGACCAGCTCCCGCCAGGCCCTCCTGTCTTCTGTATGAATGATGTGCTTTTTTTTGGTTGTTCTTCTTCTGTCTTTTAGACAGAGGTCCACATTGGTGGTAGAAAGTGCCGTCACTGACCTATGGCGTTCCTGTAGGGTTTTCAAGGCAAGAGACGTTCAGGGATGGTTTGCCTGCCACCTGGTGTTTTGGGCCACTGTGTGACAAAGTATTGGGCTGGAGGGACCATTGGCCTGACCCAACATTGGCTTCTCTTATGTTCTTACGCCACTGCCTGCCTCCACATAGCAATCCTGGACTTCTTTGGGGATCTCCCATCCAAGCACTAACCAGGGCTTAGACTGCTTAGCTTCCGCGTTCTGATGAGATCTGGCTAGCTTGGGCCATCCAGGCGAAGGCAGATAAACAGAAGTGGTTGCCACTGCCCGGCTCCTAGGATTCTTTTGAGCTCTTCGGAGCCAGGGGCGGCCCTGCTTAGCTTCCGAGAGCTGACGGGATCAGGCTCGCCTGGGCTATCCAGGTCAGGGCGAGGCCCACGTTACAAGATTAGAACTGGCCGACAAACCTACTTACAGGGACTTGCCTGTTTATGTCTACTGATTGGATGAGACGTGGCCAACGCCCCTCTTGTATCGCTGACTCAAGTGCGGCCATTTTTTCCCTCCTGGTCCACCCTTTAGAACTCTCGTGCAGCCAAGCTCCACATTATACACTCCTCGGCGGTAGGCAGAAGGGGGACACAACCTGCCCTGCTCTTAGCCCAACAAGGACAGGCAGCTCGATGAGGAGGCCCAGGCATCAGAAACCACCCACGGGGACACAAGCCCCGTGCAAATCCGGGGACAAAAGCCACTTTCTCAAAACTCTTGGTGGGCACCAGGAAATGTGTTGGAGATGCACCATGGTGCCCCCACAATCACCAGATTGGGGACTCCTGGTCCACTCTGCCCACCAGCAGCCTTCTTCCCCAGCACTATTAGGTAAAGGTTTTCCTTGCTCAAAAGCTAGTCGAATCCAGGGCTCATCCCCGTTTCCAAGCCGAAGAGCCAGCGCTGTCCGAAGACATTTCCGTGATCATGTGGCCAGCATGACTAAACGCCGAGGCGCACAGAACGCTGTTGACTTCCCACTGAAGCAATTTCTTGTTTTTTTTAAAAAAAATGCTTTTTTATTTTCAACATACAAAACAAACATGAAGGGGGGAAATTCAATTTCAGTTCTTCAATAACATTTTGATGCCTAATTTATCATAAATCTGTATAATTCACCTTGTAAACAATAACTATGTCGCTTGCAAATAAATCATATTTATAAAATAAAGATCCTTGATAAAGTTTAGATGACTCCGTTGATTACTTGGAATAATCTGCAAGCCGTTGCTAGAATCTTGACCGTGTATTCTCAAATACAGTCTCTGGTTGTCCTTTCAGAATTAGAGTTAGTTTGTCCATCTCCACCGTTTCTAAAATTTTGTTTAAAGTTTCTGGTCTCGAAGGTGTCTCTGTTAATCTCCAATGTTTAGCATACAATATACTAGCAGCTGTAGTTAAATACAGAATAAGATAAGAGTCATTTTTTAACAGTTTTCGAACGGGGGGGGAAATTCAATTTCAGTTCTTCAATAACATTTTGATGCCTAATTTATCATAAATCTGTATAATTCACCTTGTAAACAATAACTATGTCGATTGCAAATAAATCATATTTATAAAATAAAGATCCTTGATAAAGTTTAGATGACTCCGTTGATTACTTGGAATAATCTGCAAGCCGTTGCTAGAATCTTGACCGTGTATTCTCAAATACAGTCTCTGGTTGTCCTTTCAGAATTAGAGTTAGTTTGTCCATCTCCACCGTTTCTAAAATTTTGTTTAAAGTTTCTGGTCTCGAAGGTGTCTCTGTTAATCTCCAATGTTTAGCATACAATATACTAGCAGCTGTAGTTAAATACAGAATAAGATAAGAGTCATTTTTTTAACAGTTTTCGAACTGCTAGGTTGGCAGGAGCTGGGGCCAGAGACGGGAGCTCACTCCGTCCCGCGGCATCAGGGTCTCGAACTGTCGAACTACAGACCTCCCGGTCTGTAGCTCAGCATCTTAACCTCTAAGCCACTACTAGGGAATCTTTAACCTGGAGATGCCGGGGATTGAACTTGGGACCTTCTGCACCGTAATTACACGCTCTAGCACTAAGCAATGGAGCAGCTCCTCACTCCTTTATCCAAAGCAGAAAGTGCAAAATCCCACAGGAAGACAAACTTTAAACAAAATCAGATGGTGAACAGTTACCACCACGCACGTTTCAGAAGCCGCGAGAAACCGAATGCTAACCAAAACCGACGTGTTCTTCTCCGAGCGCTACAGCAAACCTACGTGGCTGCGACCTCTTCTACCCACGCGGCCTCCTGGGCGGCAGATATTGTAGAGGCAAGAACAGAATGCAAAGAACTCGTCCCCCAACATTTCAGTCCACGTCTAATACCCCAAGCTGGAAAAACAACTCAAGGACTTGGCCTTGCAAAAAGGTTTCATGTAGACAGGCCGCTAATTAAAAGCTTACATTAACGGTAATGAAGAGACTCGACACCAAGCGGGTCCCCCCCACGTAATCTCCTTAGGCCAGACTGATCAAAGAGACAACCTGCGGGACGGTTTTATCCCTCTGCTGAATGTAGCAGATGTTGGTACAGACCCCGCAAAACACAACAGGAGCAGACAGACTATGCACAGCGGGGAAGTTTTAAGATGCCCTGTAAGCGGTGTTCCCTCTAAGCTGAGTCAGTGTGAGCTAGCTTGCAGTTTTTTAGCCTCCGGCTCAGACATTTTTGTCTTTGCTCAGGAAGGAGGGCTCCGGAGCAAACTGATTTATGCAGTAGCCAAACTGCTCGCTCACAGCTTTAATGCCAGTAGCCCACAAAGTAGGATTTTTGCTCACAAGACTCCACGGTTTATTTTATTTTATTTATACCCCACCCTCCCTGCCGAGGCAGGCTCAGGGCGGCCTGTAAGTAGTGATGCAGCCCAGCGCCTTTTCCCTGGATACGGGGCACCCTTTTCCTTCATATACCCCTAACAGACATTGGTCCATCTTGCCCTTTCGAAACTCCTTATGGCAGCTTGTTGAACGGTTCAGGTTTAAAACTGTTTGCTCCAGAAAGTTAAAAACCTACCCAGTACGTTGCAGTTTGATACCCACATTCCTTTCTACAACAGATAAGACAGACAGTCTCCTTTGCCAATCGTATTCAGTACTGGTGCCCCGCCCCGCCCCACGCTTGCTTCAGTTCTTTCATGTGATAACCTTCCCGACTTTTCAGCATACTGGTAATAACTGCGTACTGTGGGCCGTGACCTACGGCTTTAAGCAAATCCACTGAATTGGCTGAGTTACATATGGCACCCCCACTCCCTTCCAGTATAACACCTGCCCTGATACATGACACCCAAACTTGGATCAAGGGAGGGAAAGTGAGATGCCCTCTCCTGTTATTAAATGCTTCCATTAAATTTGACAAAGAGGCACTGTGATGAAGTCTAGACCTCAAATGCTGCTTAAGAACATAAGAACGTAAGAGAAGCCAATATTGGATCAGGCCAATGGCCCATCCAGTCCAACACTCTGTCACACAGTGGCCAAAAAAGACCAGGTGCCATCAGGAGGTCTGCCAGTGGGGCCAGGACACTAGAAGCCCTCCCACTGTTGCCCCCCCCCCCAGCACCAAGAAGACAGAGCATCCCTTGCCCCAGACAGAGAGTTCCTATCCATGCCTTGTGGCTAAGAGCCACTGATGGACCTCTGCTCCATATGCTTATATAATTCCCTCTTGAAGCCGTCTATGTTTGTAGCCGCCGCCACCTCCTGTGGCAGTGAATTCCATGTGTTCATCACTCTTTGGGTGAAGAAGGACTTCTTTTTATCAGTTCTAGCCCAACTGCTCAGCAATTTCATTGAGTGCCCACAGAGTTCTTGTATTGTGAGAAAGGGAGAACTTTCTACTTCTGAATGGCCTTGAACAAAGTCCTCGTACTCCAGGTGAAAATTTTCATTCCTACCACTGCTTTTGTTATTACCCCATCTTGCCAACAATTTTGAACATCAACCGTGCCCTAATGCCCTGGCAGGACACTTGTGTTCATGACAATCAGGTGAGTCTATCGCCTGCTCCTCCTAAAGGACAGGCAACAGATATTGGTCTGCCCCAGATGTCCAGACGGGCCCCTCCATAGCTGTGCTTGAACCCTTTTCTAATTCTGGCACTTGATCATCACACCAACATCGCTGTTCCAAGACAAGCGCTATCCCACCTGGCGAGAGATCCTTCTAGGCCACAAATCAAGAACAAGAACGTTGCCATTTGCAAACGAACGCACGGACGCACTTACCTGCGAAACGGAGCGGCGCATCCTTGTCCAGCGCTATTAACGGAGGGTCCAACAGGACTGTGTTGTCGTTTTCAGTAACTATGCCATGGTAAGTCGTCTCGATCCACGGTTTGTGCTTGTTAACTGTAAGGGGAGGGTGGAGGGAGAAAGAAAGCCAATGTTAAAACGACATTTCGTCACAAAGAACAACAAAAAGCTTTAAAAGCCAGGCTTCCAACTTGAGGATGCAAAGCCAACCCGGACGCCTCCTACCCTGACATCCGCTATAGAGGAATGACGTCCAGAGATTAACTCACGTCTCTCAACTGCAGCATAGAAAAACAATCCGGCTGCCTCCATAGAGGCTGTTGTCGCAAGCATGATAAATCTGGTCAAAGCTTTCTGCAAACGTGACCTTTCACACCGGCCGCTGTGATTCATTGTCAAGCCAGAATGCAGATGGGCTCTCTGAAATATCTGCTGAATTGACTAAACGCCATTGCGTCTGCCATATCCCTAGACGGAGCGGCATCCATCCGCCTGCGGGAGAACCCAGAAGCCCAGCCAGCCAGGTCAGGGAACCGAGACGCTCCACTTCTCAGCCTGTATCCTGTTTAAAACACCCAGCTGTCAATTTCATCAAGTCAAGTCCCACGCGTGGCGCCCATCGGTACGGCTTGCTATTAAACGGGACTTTATTAGAAAACCAGGGTATGCTGGCAAGGCCAAACCACGCGCACACCTCTGGATGCCACAAATCTACTAGCTTTCAATCTTCTTCCGATTCCGATCTAGTCGCGGCATCAAAAACCTGAACTTCTTTTAAAATTTAATAAAAAATTAAATGGGAAAAAACCTGAACTTCTCTGTGGATGAAGGCTCAGGAAGGTTAGGTACCCCAGCCGATGAAGGCCCAATCTGCGCGGACTCTAATCTGGGAGAACTGGGTTTGATTCCCCACTCCTCCACTTGCACCTGCTGGATGACCTTGGGCAAGCCATAGTTCTGGCACAGCTGTTCTTGGAAAAGAGCAGTTTCTGTCAGAGCTCTCTCAGCCCCGCCTACCTCAAAGGGTGTCTGTTGTGGGGAGGGGAAGGGGAAGGAATTTGTAAGCCACTCTGAGACTCCTTCAGGTAGTGAAGGGTGGGGTATAAATCCAATCTGTTCTTCTTCTCTAATCTGGGAGAACCGCGTTTGATTCCCCACTCCTCCACTTGCACCTGGCTGGGTGACCTTGGGCAAGCCGTAGTTCTGACAAGAGCTGTCCTTGAAAAAGAGCAGTTTCTGTCAGAGCTCTCTCAGCCCCGCCTACCTCGCAGGGTGTCTGTTGTGGGGAGGGGAAGGGAACGGGGTTTGTAAGCCGCTCTGAGACTCCTTCGGGTAGTGAAGGGCGGGGTATAAATCCAATCTCTTCTTCTTCTTAATCAAAAGCATATCTCACGATTACAGTGAGACTTGTTCTCAAACTCAACTGGATACTGTTTGAGTCCAGTGGCACCTTTTAAGACACTTCGGAAGAAGTGTGCGTGCACGCAAAAGCTTATCCCTTTGAATAAAACTTCGTTCGTCTTCAAGGTGCCACCGGACTCAAACTTTGTTCTGCTGCTTCAGGCCAACACGGCGACCTCTCCTGAGCCTATCAACTGGATACTAATACCCTTAACAACACTGGGCGCACGCCACACTCCAACATGTGGCTGATGTTCCTCACCAGCAAGAAGAAGAGATTGGATTTATACCCCGCCCTTCACTACCCGAAGGAGTCTCAGAGCGGCTTACGGTCTCCTTTCCCTTCCCCTCCCCACAACAGACACCCTGGGAGGTAGGTGGCGCTGGGAGACCTCTTGAGAGAACAGCTCTGAAAGAACATGTGACTGACCCAAAGTCACACCAGCAGCTGCATGTGGAGAACTGAGGAATCAAACCCAGTTCTCCCATATTAGAGTCCGCACTCCTAACCACTATATCAAGCTGGCAAGATCCCACCAGCCGTGTAAAGTTCCGCTTCTACAACTTTAGCCCTCCTGGCCACACTAACGGAGTCACCAAAACATTTCAAGTTGTTGCAAACTATAATTTGGGCAAGGAGAATTACAGAACCACGCAAGTTGAGCACGAAAGGGTATCTGTTTCCTCTTCAGCTGTGGTGGCAGTGGTGGCCAAACTCTCTGCCCAAGAGTGTCATGGATCCTTAAGAGCTCTTACGACACGTACTCCATCTCATAAGCACCGTGCCTTGGAATGGCTTTGCCTGAACTAGGGCAGGACGCAGCTGACGAAGGGGAGACAAGCATCTCAATGTGACTACACGACATCCAGAGGTCCTCTCGTTACTGATCAGGTGAGCCACCACAACCCCCAGCTGTCTGCACGGCTTCCAAGCACCCACAGCTTGTTTGACATAGGTCAAATCAGACATTGTGCCAAACCTTGGTTAAAGGAAGCCAGTGGAACAGAGACCATTTTGCACAACTTTCTGCTGGAAACGCAGACAAATTATGGCTAGCACATACTGTGGGGTTCCTGCAAAGTCAGAGTTCTGCCCAGGTAATAGGGCGCTTTCAGACACACTAAATAATGCAGTTCCAATCCACTTCAGCGACCCTTTGCAAGTGGGTTTTGCCATTTCGCACAGTGAAATCCAGTTGCAACTGGGGTCAGGAAGCAATTTTTCTCCTGGCCAGTTTGGCTGGGGATCCTGGAGGGGTTTTTTTTTTTTGCCATCTTCTGGGCATGGAGCAGGGGTCGCTGTGGGTGTGTGGGGTGAAAGGTATTTGTGAATTTCCTGCATTGTGCAGGAGGTCCCTTCCAACTCTATGATTCTATGAAAGTGGACTGAAAGTGGGTTATTTAGTGTGTGTGAAAGCAATAATCTTGAAAAATTGCACACACGCTAGCTATTCCCCCCACACTATTATGGGAAATCAAGTTCAAACATGAACAGAAAGTCACATTTTTCAGAGAGTGGACATAATAATCTTCATATTACATTAACAAATTGTTACAAAGAGAAAAAAAGAAACCCTGTTGTAGAGAAACAAGCTGTCTGAAGTTACTTACAGGAGAACATCAGAACAATTGACTATTATGTAGAAACTCTTATCTTGGCCTTACAGTTTGATTAATAAGTAGTCTCTTAGGAAGGTTAATATGATTAAGTGCATTTCAGGGTTTCATAATGAATTAAAGAGAACCAGATTTTTTTTGTTGTTATTTAAATTGGATTAATTTTCAAAGCTTCTGATGTTTTCAACAGAAAGCCTGTTTAAAACGCAATCTGGATATTAACCCAAGGCATGTTAATTATAACTTACCCCAACACTGAAAAGAGTAAGTAGGTGGGGCGTAAAACTTTACTCGCAAAAAGCTTCTTGCATTAAGAAACATTGGGGGGGGGGAGAGCTCT
>NW_015163649.1:236316-239963 GCF_001447785.1 Gekko japonicus | reverse complement strand
GGGGAGGGGGTATTTTCGCATTTTGTTCGTGTGCGTGTGTCCGTGCCTGGAAGTCATGGCGACCTCTGGCGACTCCTGCTGGTGCACGGAGGTCATTCAGAGGAGTGGCTTGATAGCCTGCCTCTGGCCTCCCGGCCCTGGTATTCTCTGGAGGTCTCCCATCCAAACACTTGCCAGGGTCGGCCCTGCTTAGCTTCCGAGATCTGACGGGTTCGGGCTAGTCTGGGCTCTCCGGGTCAGGACTCACAAATTTTTGAAGTTGTTCTCTGACGCGTGCCTGCAAGATATAAAGAACTTGGGACACGGAAGGCTGACATCCCAGGACAGGCCAATGGAGGCCACGTGCATGCATTCGTCTCTTATGTGCCCAGGGAAAATGCTGATCGCACCTTTGGGGTCAGGGAGCAATTCTCTGACTCTTGGAGGAATGCCATCTGGGCCTGGTGAAACTGACAAATCAATCAGGCCACTGGCCTGATGTAATAGGGCTTCTCCTAAGTTCTTATGCTCTTTCATAGACAACCTCACAAGGCGGCCATGCTGGTCTGCAGTGGAACAATTAACTCCTGAAAGAACAAGAAGATTTTTTGGGGGGTGGGGGTGGGGGGGGTGTATAAGTTTTCAAGAGGATCTGGCAAAGGCAGCACTGATTCTCAAAAGCTGATACCCCGAAACTCTTGTTGGTCACTAAAGTGCTCCTGGACGCCCATCTGTTTCACCTTCGCTAACCCTGGTTCGTTCTGTGCACGAGAAGACAACAGTAAACCACTGCTGATCACCTCATACCTCGAAAACCCTACGGTGAGACTAGTTCATAGGGTTGCCGTAAGTTGGAAGCGACCCGGCAGCACAAAACACACACACACAGGTCTGTAGTTTATTTCTTTAGATTTCTTGACTGCCCTTCCCTGCTTACGCAGGGCTCAGAGCAGTTTACAACAGAATTCAATACATTATAAGACCAATTACTGTCGAGAGCCAGTGTGGTGTCGTGGTTGAGTGCGTGGACTCTAATCTGGGAGAACCGGGTTTGATTCCCCACTCCTCCACTTGCACTTGGCTGGATGACCTTGGGCAAGCCGTAGTTCTAATAAGAGCTGTTCTTGAAAAAGAGCAGTTTCTGTCAAGAGCTCTCTCACCCCCGCCTACCTCACGGTGTCTGTTGTGGGGAGGGGGAGGGAAAGGCGTTTGTAAGCTGCTCTGAGACTCCTTCGGGTAGTGAAGGGCAGGGTGTAAATCCAGTCTCTTCTTCTTCTACATTATAAAACCAATTAGAACCATAAAAAGTTCTGAGAATGAATTGGTGGCAGTGGTTGACTTATGGCAGCCCTGTAGTGTTTTCAAAGCAAGAGGCGTTCAGAGGCGGTTTGCCACTGTCTTCCTCTGCGTAGTGGACCTTGGATTTCCTTGGTGGTCTCCCATCCAAGTACTAACCGGGACCTACCCTACTTAGCTTCTGAGATCTGACAAGATCAGACTAGCTTGGGCCAACTAGGTCAGGTTGAGAACAATGCTCCCTCTAAGCTGTGGAGCCTTGTGAGCAAAGATTCTACTTGGTGAACTACTGGCATTAAAATTGTGAGCGAGCGATTTGGCTAGTGCGTAAACTCGTTTGCTCTGGAGCCACCCTTCCTGAGCCAAGGCAAAAACGTGTGAGCTGGAGGCTAAAAAACTGTCAGCTAGCTCACTCTAACTCAGCGTAGAGGGAACACAGGTTGAGAATGAATGAGGGTAATTTTAACTATCAACCTGTCATATCTCATTGCTTCTGTGCCTCAGGGAACATGGGAAGGAACATTTAAAAAAAACAGCATTTCCTAAGTTTGTTGCGAGCAAATTTGAATTAGGACCTGCTTGGAAACTTCTCTTGTACCTGAAGATTTCTTCACACAAACACTGAAACGTTCAAGAAGAAGCCAAGAGCAAGCAGGCCCGGTCTCCGAGGACATTAGCAAACTCCTGGCTTAGTCTCTTAACCTCCGTTAATCTCCTGTCACAGAAGCAAGGATAAGTTCTGGGGGTTTTCCTCAAAATACAATATCCTGCCCTGCCTAGGAGACCCTGCTGGATTCCACCGTAAATCCCATGATAAGAAGCGACAGCGTTACAGCCCGGCTCACATTTAATCCCACATCTTCCTCGACACATGAGTGGCGGGAGCCTCGATTCGACTTGCGATGGGAGCCGACGGTTTTTTAAAACGCAGTCTAAACCTGAAGGAGGCGAAGGGTTTTGTTTCAAAGTAAGTCTTTACAGGGCAAAGGTATACAGAGGCCAATGCAAAAACAAGTCTGCAAGGCCAAGCCTTAAATTGCACAAATTACCTTTCAGTAAAAAAAACAAAAACAAATCAAGAGCAATGCACAGCAGTTGTAAGTTGTCGATCGGTACAATGAACTGATGTAAAGCGTGTTTCTACCCCCCCCCCCCCCCGAAAGGGGGGGGGGGGGTGGCCATCAGATGTCACTGTGCCACTAGAAGCTAACACAAATCTGCTGGAGAGTCCGAAGGAGTAATTATGGGCTAGTAACTGAAGCAGGTATTTGTAAAGACTATATATATATAGTCACAAAACCGTTTTAGAAGGAACAACCTTTAAAAGGAATCCACAGCAATGCAGACACATCTACAGGCTCTTTTTGTAGCAGGAACTCCTTTGCATATCAGGCGACACACCCCTAATGTAGCCAATCCTCCAAGAGCTTACAGAGCTCTTCTTACAGGGGCTACTGTAAGCTCTTGGAGGATTGGCTACATTAGGGGTGTGTCACCTAGTATGCAAATGAGTTACTGCTACAAAAAGAGCCCGGCCCCATTCAGGGTAGAACACCTGAGAACCCACGTTCAGCCTCATGGAATGTAATCTTCTCCCTCCTGCCTTTTTGCACATCTTGAGATTCCCGGAAGGCTCATTTGTATACAGATGGTCCTGCCGATATACTGGCTGTTATCCTGGATCCACTTAAGTTCAAAAATATAGCATGCAAGTTTTTGAGTTACACAGTGCTCTTATAGATAGGGACTCTGGGGCAAGTGATGCTCTGTATTCTTGGTGCTTGGGGGGGGCCAACAGTGGGAGGGCTTCTAATGTCCTGGCCCCACTGGTGGACCTCCTGATGGCACCTGGTATTTTTGGCCACTGTGTGACAGTGTTGGACTGGATGGGCCTTTGGCCTGATCCAACAACATTGGCATCTCTTATGTTCTTATGTTCTTACTTTGACTGGATATACTTGAGAAAGGGAGGAAGGGGAACATATGCTACTTGGCCAATCCATACATTCCCAGTAGGGCCAGTATTGCTGCTTGCCAAGAAAAATCCTAAATTAGCTCAGTTTTGACTATTGATAAGTTGTGGAAGGCTTTCACGGCCAGAGTTCATTAGTTGTTGTAGATTTTCTGGGCTGTATGGCCGTGGTCTTGGCATTGTAGGACCTGATACACACAGAAAGATGGAGCACTCTCTGTGTCAAGGTGAGAAGAAAAATGGTAGGCAGGTGATTTATATCTACTAAGGAAGGTGGGGTAGGGCTGAGTCATTATCTTGTAAGAGTTCCCCAGGCTGTGCAACATGCTATTGGAGGAGCTTTCCTGAGGAGGTTCTTTTGCATACGGATTGGCTGTTGAAATTCTAATCTTACCTTGAG
>NW_015163649.1:235099-236232 GCF_001447785.1 Gekko japonicus | reverse complement strand
GAAAGTTTTGTTAATGTTTTGGCTATTGCTTTCATCTAGGAGCTTTTGCACCACTTGAAACTTCCAATGAATACATTAAGCTGACTCTGGGAGGGGGAGTGTCCAGAAACTTAAAAGCAAAATCTAGAAATCATTAAGAGGCGCTGCCACTTTGGTGCATTTCCTTTCGCGTATCTGACGAAGGGAGTTTTGACTCTTGAAAGCCCATGCCCCCAAAGTCTTGCTGGTCTGCTCAATAAGGTGCTCCTGGACTCGACTTTAGTTCTTCTAATGCAGACCAACACAGCCACCCTCTGAAATGTTCTTTCATGTTATATTACCCTATTTTGGTATGTTACTTTTTTGAACTGCTGTTTTTGTAAACAATGTTTTAGCACAGCGGGATCACGTCGCGTGTTTGGACCATGAACCGCTGCTGGTGGAAGACAAAGAGGAGAATGATGTAAGGCACTTTTGGATCCCAACTGGGGAGAAAGATGGGGTATAAGCAAATTAAGTAAACAAATAAAAAACCCAGACATTTTAACAGTGGCACGTGTCCGAGAACCGTCAGGATAGGCCTCGACAGATGGCCTCAGAATTAACCACTGAGACTTTGGGTTGTGGCTTTTTAAAAAACCTGCCTCCCTGATCCTTAAGGAGTGTCTCTTTCAAAACGCAGCTTTGAAAGTATGCGGATACTAGAAAAGTTGCCTTTGCAACACCTCAACGCACCCCAAACCAGTATTTTGTGCCCGGAAGCTGCCCAGTGCCATCTCAACTCACTGCAAGTTTCTTTGGGCACCGACAGGAGCTGCTCCGGCTGCATCAGACCTTCCTTGGCAGAGCAACTGCTCCCAGGTTCAATCCCCGGTTATCACCAGCCAAAAGATCAGACAGTAGGTGATGGGAAAGACCTCTGCCCGAGACCCTGGAGAGCTGCTGCCAGTCCGAGTAGACAAGACTGGCCCAGATGAACCAAAGGTCTGATTCAGTATAAGGCAGTTTCACATCACAACATGAAGGAATGTGGTCTTGCTGCAAGGATGAACCAGTGGGAAAACCAGTCAGAAAAAGGACACAGATACGCAAGTCCCTGCCCTTGACTTGCACATCCGTGTCCTTTTCTGACTGGTTTTCTCACTGGTTCATCC
>NW_015163649.1:221936-234839 GCF_001447785.1 Gekko japonicus | reverse complement strand
AAGGAAGGAAGGAAGGAAGGAAGGAAGGAAGGAAGGAAGGAAGGAAGGAAGGAAGGAAGGAAGGAAGGGTTTTACACAGCTCCTTAGAAGTGGGTAAAAAAAATACCCTTATCAATTAGAATAAATCCTGAATGGCTTCCATAAAGTCAAAGGAATCAAGAGCCTGGCTTTCACCCTTGACCATCACACCTTATCACCAGCGTTCCCTCTAAGCTGAGTTGATGTGAGCTAGCTCACAGTTTTTTAGCCTCCAGCTCACAGATTTTTGTCTTGGCTCAGGAAGGATGGCTCCGGAGCAAACTAATTTATGCAGTAGCCAAATTACTCGCTCACAACTTTAAGGCCAGTAGCTTACATAAGAAACATAAGAACATAAGAGACGCCAATGTTGGATCAGGCCAATGGCCCGTCCAGTCCAACCCTCTGTCACACAGTAGCCAAAAACACCAGGCGCCATCAGGAGGTCCACCAGTGGGCCCAGGAAACAAAGTAGGATTTTTGCTCAGAAGACACAAGCTTCGAGGGAATATTGCTTCCCGCCAGAAACTGAACCCAGCTCCATCACTCGACTGCCTCCAAGTTCCTTTCTGCCGGCACCTGTACGTGCTTTTCTGCCATCTGCACCACTACAGCTATCCTTGCTGCTTTGACAAAACCTGACATTTTATTCACGGCCTTATTCTCTATTTTAAGATGACGTTTCAGCACTGCAAGGAGAATAAAGCCAGGCAGACCGGCTCAGCCGGCTTAAAACCATTCCAATCCTTAAAGCGGCCGCCTTCTGGTGTTTGGGGGCTAAGGTTAAAGGAACCTGCCGATAGTCTTTCAGAAGCCCAATGGGCCCCCTTCCGGCTGGGGTATAAAGACTCCGAGATCTCCATTCCAACTGGTATCTGATGAAGGAAGCTCTGGCTCAAACGCTCAGAGGCCAAGAAATCCTGTTGGGTCTCTACTGGATTTGAATGTAGCTGTTCTAACGGCAGACCCACATGGCTAGTCTCTGAGACGAGTACAAATAAAGTTTGCTCTTCCGCCACTGCAGGAGAGAAACACAGGATGGAACACGAGGTCAAGACTGGCCATAGAAAGACCATGGAAAACCACAGTATGGACACATTTTCTTCTGCTGCATCAACCTTCTTCAACCTGTATCAAACAGCCCTGACAAACTGCATTCAGACAAATTTTGGGGGGGGGGGGTTACCCGTGTTGGTCTGAAGCAGCAGGACGACGTTTGAGTCCGGTGGCACCTTGAAGACCAACAAAGTTTTATTCCTGGTATAAGAAGAGAAGAAGAAGAGATTGGATTTCTACCCCGCCCTTCACTACCCAAAGGTGTCTCAGAGCGGCTCACAAACTCCTCTCCCTTCCCCTCCCCACAACAGACACCCTGTGAAGTGGGTGGGGCTGAGAGAGCTCTGACACAAACTACTCTTTTTCAAGGACAGCTGTGCCAGAGCTTGTGACTGACCCAAGGTCACATCAGCAGGTGCAACTGGAGGAGTGGGGAATCAAACCCGGTTCTCCCAGATTAGAGTCTGCACACTTAACCACTACACCAAACAGGCCATTGAGTTGCAAATGATTCTAGGCAAGAGATGAGCAGAGGTGGTTTGCCATTGCCTTCCACCATGGAGCGACCCCCTTCTTCCTTGGCAGTCTCCCATACAAGTCATTACTGTGACTAACAAGCTCTGAAAAGCTCAGGCTAAGATCAGCTATTTGGGCTTTTTTGAAATTGTATAGCATATATGTAATCTGGCTGCATCTTATTGTGCTTTTAAAAACCCTCCAAGTTTCCTGAAACCATATCCAGCAGTCTGGCTACTGAACCACAATAACTTGGGTCTCTATCGGCATTGAGCCACCTGATTTTAAAACAGTTATACTGGCAAACTGTGATGGGCCAGTGTTATGCTCAGTTCCACAGGTCACTCAGACTGCTGTGATGTCATGGCAAGCACATGCCAGTCAATAGATGCCATTTGATTTCCACTGGCACAATGTCATTTCAAAGGTTTTTTCCCCCCATTAAAAATAATTTGTGAATATTTTCAAGTGAACTTCCAAAGCTGGCAAAGAGTGTCGCTGGCAACCTATTAGTTGACAAGAGGCATGCCTGGGGCTTATCACTTCCCATGGGGGGGGGGGAGCATTTCCTTTTTATGTGCTGATGAATGACGCCAGCCCTATGCAACTGCTTCTGCTCCACAAAATTAGCTGGCTCCCCAAAAGCAGAGATTTTAGAAGAACAGGCCTGCGTGCACGTCCAAGAAACTGACAGGGGCCATGGCGGAGCACCTGTTTTGCATGCAGAAGGACCCTGGTTCAATCTCTGGCACCAGCAGTTAAAAGATCTCCCTTGCTGCTGTATGTTTTAAAAGCCATGTCCATGGCTGTAATAAACAGGAAGCAGGAGGAGGAGGAAGAGGAGGAGGAGGGGTAGATTGGATGTCTACCCCGCCCTTCACTACCTGAAGGAGTCTCAGAGCGGCTTACAGTCTCCTTCCCTTCCTCTCCCCACAACACACACCCTGTGAGGTAGGAGGGGCTGAGAGAGCTCTTTCGAGGACTGCTCTTGAGAGAACAGCTCTGAAAGAACTTGTGACTGACCCAAGGGCACACCAGCAGCTGCACGTGGAGGAGTGGGGAATCAAACCCGGTTCTCCCACATTAGAGTCCACGCTCCAAACCACTACACCAGACTGGCTCTTTTGAGCACCTCCATGGGCATGCAATGCCAGAGCAGTGGTCTGACCTGGTATGTGGCAGCATGAAACTTAGCTACGGAAGTGCCTGGCCGAAATGTGTAAGCCACCCAAGACCTTAAAAAGCCACTCATCCAATCGCCTGCGGCAAAGCGGAATATCCTCTAGGAGAACATTCACAGAGGTATGGCAGGGAGGACCCCAGATCGCTCTTCTCCTGGGCACCCTCTGGTGCCAAAAGTGGCATTCACCAGGCCCAGTAGGGCTACGAACACTCATGCTAAAGAGCCACACACCAACAAGAAGTTCAACGGCAGCTGGCCCTTTAAGAGCCAGCCGGCTGACATTAAACTGCCTTGTGGCTCCACCCTTGGGGTGGGAAAGGGGAGTGGCCAGGAAGAGACTGCTCCAAGGCTGCTATTGGTTTCTCATGGGTATGGCTACGCCCCCAGAAGGCTTCTGGGTAGAGGGAGGCTACTAGGCATGACCCAGGCATGGCTTGAGGGAGGAGGCTAAGAAGGATGCCCCCCCCTCTGGCTCCCAGCTGAGAAGGCAGTGGCGCTAGGGTCCCTGCTCAACACTCAATCCCCTGTAAAGGTAAAGGTTTCCCTTGCTCGAAAGCCAGCCGAGTCCAACTGTAGGGGGTGGTGCTCATCTCTGTTTCCAAGCCGAAGAGCCAGCGCTGTCCGAAGACTTCTCCATGGCCATGTGGCCGGAATGACTAAATGCCAAGGCACATGGAATGCTGTTACCTTCCCACCAAAGCAGTACCTATTTATCTACTTGCAATTCCTTGCTTTCGAACGGCTAGGTTGGCAGGAGCTGGGGCCAGAGACTCGCTCCGTGGGAGCTCACTCCGTCCCACGGCACTCAGGTCTCGAACTGCCGAGCGACAGACCACCATGGCCCAGGACCTGACAGCAAACAGGCAAGGAATCTTCATGGGTACTGGTTATTTCTGCTTTCACATTAAGGCCACCCGGCCAGATCCCTATCTTGTGAGGTTATTTGCAAAGCAAGCCATACAAAGCATCGGATGGCCTTTGACCAATGCCTTATGGAACATGGTCTAGTCGCACCTCTGCAGTGCACAGACACCTTAACAAATGCTCAAGATCATCCTCTTTAGAGTGCAATTTAAAGGGGGGGGGAGAGTTTCCCAGGCCATACAAAAGCATTCTCCTGCCGTCTTCCTGCTGTGCTAAAAACCTGAAGGGCTGAAAGAACAGAAACAAAAGCAGGGAACCTGAGTAGAATTGTTTTTTTTAATCTCCATGAAGCAGCTAACAGTGAACAGCCTTGTCCATTTAAAAGCATGCCAGTCCTGTTGGCAATCAGGGCCCAGCGGCAGCCGAGGTTTCTCCAGCAATGCGCCAAATTGAGAAGATATTACAGGGCCCTGAAGAGGAAGCTCTTGGGTATGTTTTGTGTATATGGGGAAAAATAGCCCGTATAAGTCTCTGCGAGCTTGGCGGAGGCGCACGGCAATTCGGATGATTTAAACACATCATGAGCCTCCGAGCCAAGCATGCTCAGTCAGCAAACTCCCCGGACCGTTCCCAATCAGAGTGACAAATGGACCCATGGAGCCAAAGCCTCCCCGGCAGGCGGAGACGTGAATGAGATTCCTTTGTTTCAAAGGAGCCAGTTTAGCAAAGCTCCGCGTCCAAACTTTCCCAGCATTAGGATGCCCTGAGATAGAAGCAAATCCTGCAGATATGATGTCTTAAGCCCTAAGACGACTGAGGCTCAGGGGTGGGAAGACGGCTTTGTTGGCACGGGTGGTGCAGGCTAAGATGAGGTTACCCCAGGGCCCTGCAGTCTCTTTCTTGTGACCCTTCCTTTCAGTGCTTCCGGGTCAAAGTCTAGAAGCACAGCCAAATGAAAAACAGCACCCACTGTCCAGACCCGAGGAAGAGGCTGCACCAGCTAAAAATCAGGGTGGGGAAAAATGGTGGTGGAGAGTACCGTGGAGTCACAGCTGACTCATGGCGACCCTGTAGGGCAGGGGTGTCAAACTCATTTGTTACAAGGGCCGGAGCTGACCTAAATGTCACTGTTCGGCCAGGCCATGTGTGCCATAGAATGTAATGCCAAATAGAGGAGATATAAACTGTATAAAGGACAGCAGCTCGTAAGCTCTGAGTTGGTGGAAGTCCTTCTTCACCCAAAGAGTGATTCACACATGGAATTCACTGCCACAGGAGGGGGTGGCGGCTACAAGCATGGACGGCTTCAAGAGGGAATTGGATAAACATCTGGAGCAGAGGTCCATCAGTGGGTATTAGCCACAAGGTACAGATAGGAACTCTCAGTCTGGGGCAAGGAATGCTCTGTATTCTTGGTGCTTTGGGGGGGGGGCAACAGTGGGAGGGGCTTCTATTTATTTATTTATTCATTTTATTGCATTTATACCCCGCCCTCCTCGCGAACGGGCTCAGGGCGGCTCACATAGTGTCCTGGCCCCACTGCTGGACCTCCTGATGGCCCCTGGTATTTCTGGCCTCTGTTTGACAGAGAGTGTTGGACTGGATGGGCCACTGGCCTGATCCAACATGGGCGTCTCTTATGTGTCTTCACTGCAAGGCCTCATGGGCTGGGAGGAGGGTGCAAAATAAAACCCCCATGGGTGGACTGGAGAGCTAGCAGTGCAGCACTGGGCAGACGCTCCCACACGGCTTGACTTCTGCAGACAAGGCTATTCCACCAGGTGAAAGCCACAATCGAAGTGGCTCTGCCCACTCCCTTCCCCAAGCAGTCTTCTGTTCCCTCCCTTGCACCAGTTGCTCGCGGGCCGCATAACAGCCCTGGACGGGCCCGTTCTGGCCCCCGGGCCTTATGTTTGATGCTGCTGCTGTAGGGTTTTCAAGGGGGGGAAGAAGAAGAAGAAGTTTGGATTTATACCCCGCCCCCCAAAAGAAGTCTCAGAGCGGCTTACAAACTCCTTTCCCTTCCCCTCCCCACAACAGACACCCTGTGAGGTAGGTGGGGCTGAGAGAGCTCTGACACAAACTGCTCTTTTTTCAAGAACAGCTCTTATCAGAGCTACGGTTCGCTCAAGGTCATCCAGCCAGGTGCAAGTGGAGGAGTGGGGAATCAAACCCAGTTCTCCCAGATTAGACTCCGCGCACTTAACCACGACACCAAACTGTTGTAGAGATGTTCAGAGGTCGTTTGCCATCGCCTGCCTCTGCCCAGTGACTCTAGACTTCCTCGGAGGTCTCCCATCCAAGTCCTAACCAGGACCGACCCTGCTTAGCTTCCGAGATCTCACGAGTTCAGGCTTGCCTGGGCCATCCCGGCCAGGGCATTCCGTATTCACGTATGCCCGTCGGGGAGAGAGGTAAAATGTTTGTTTATTTCAAACACTTAGGCAGCTCGAGGCAGCTTACAATATTTAATGAAACACAGAAGACAGCGCGCACGAAAATACATAAAACCAACCTTTGAAACCACAGTTTACGTTCCAACCGCAAGCCAATAATAAGCCCGGCTGTCTTCCAAAAAACGCAGAATGGTGATTGACATCTCCCCCCCCCCGCCCAAACAAGAAATTTAAGCTAAACCGATTCAGCATCTCAAGGCCATTCATTAGTAGGCTACCGATCAAGTAAATCAAAATTGCTAGATCTACATGTGCCACTCATTTGCGCAGAAATGACAGCCTGCGCACAAGAAAGTCCCTGATGATGAGACACACAGGTCTCTTTAGCTCAGTATCGCCTGCTCTGACCGGCAGCTGTGTTTCTGGGTCCCTGGCAGAGAAAGGTCTTTCCGAACACTGAGCATCAGCAGTGCTGTAACTGGAGACGCCTGGGACATTGTATTGTGGTTCTAAGAGGTTTTTAGCATCATGTTTTTCTTTTTGCTATCGTTGTCTGTGTCCCTTTTGTGTGTTCTAACTCTAACGGCCTTTGGCCTTATACCATAAATGCTACGCTATGGCTCAAGTGGTTAAGACGCTGAACTGCAGGCTGTGGAAGGTCAGTAGTTCAGCGGTTCAAGACCCGGGTGCCGCAAGACAGGGTGAGCTCCTGTCTCTAGTTCCAGCTCCTGCCAACCTAGCAGTTCGAAAGCAAGAAATTGCAAGTAGATAAATAGGGACCACTTCGGTGGGAAGGTAACAGCGTTCCTTGCGCCTTGGTGTTTAGTCATGCCGGCCACATGACCACGGAAACGTCTTCGGACAGCGCTGGCTCTTCGGCTTTGAAACGGAGATGAGCACCGCAACCCTAGAGTCGGATTCGACTGGCTTTCGAGCAAGGGAACCTTTACCTTTACCTTTATTCATGGGATACAGATAAGACTATGAAAATGGGGGGGGGGGCATCGACCCAGCTGCAACCCAGGTTTCTATATGGTTTTAGGTAGACAACTGACACTTCCCTGGTCTCTAGTGGGAAGGTTATTTTACTAACCTGGTATTCTCAATGCTTACGGGTTACAAGAACCTGAGATTTTGTGCATGTGGCATTCAAGAGCCTCCTAGCACACGGCTGCCGCAACAAAGGTTATTTCTGATATTCCACGGCCTTCCTCCCCCCCCCCCTGTGACATGCAAAACCTGAGCACTTTTTTAGAAAACTGTCTTTATTACGTCTATAACCTTTCACAGAGGACACGGCTCTAATGCAGCTTGAAAATAAAGATAAGACACCCAATTAGACATGCATAGGAGAAAGGATGGAACCCTGAAGTAGGAGGTGGTGGTGGTGGAGGAGGAGGAGGAGAAGAAATTGGATCTATACCCTGCCCTTCACTGGGAGTCTCAGAGTGGCTTACAAACTCCTTTCCCTTCCCCTCTCCACAACAGACACCCTGTGGGGCAGGTGGGGCTGAGAGAGCTCTCTCGAGGACTGCTCTTTCAACAACAGCTCTGACAGAACTGCCCAAGGTCATCCAGCAGCTGCAAGTGGAGGGGTGGGGAATCAAACCCGGTTCTCCCGGATTAGAGTCCGTGCACTTAGCCACTACACCAAACTGGATCTCCAGAGGAGGCTGTCCCACAGACAGGCAACACAGACAGAAAGAACCGGAGACTGAAGCACTTCTAAATCCATCTAAACATTTCCATTTAGGAACACAAAGCCTTTCCATTAGGAAGAGTACACCTCAAGAGCCTACCTTCCCCTGTGCTATCTCAGAAACAAACCAGGTTAAAAATCAATGAAGTTATTTTAAACAGCACACCAAGCAAAGGCTGGAGATTTTGAAGGGGGGGGGACATTTGCAACCCTGAACACAACCTGCAATTTCCCCATTCTGCAAGGCCAAGCGACATTCGAAAGCTTCAGTACTTCGAAGGTTAAACAGCTGAAAGGTACAAGGAAGGCGTGTATTTGCTTTAAGAACACCCATAAAGCATTCTCAGTGGAATTGTACAGGTTAAAAGCTTGCCAGGATTCAAGGAGGGATCCGATTTCCTGAATCTATTCACAGCCGAGGATCAAAAAACGCAATTCCACTGGCTAAAACACCACTGCTGTTTGAAGGGGGGGGGGGGAACTGCTCTCCACACATACGCGGAAATCTTTCAAGCACCTGAAGAAGACAAGCAGCACCCACAATACGCAAGAGAAACTCCCCGGCTAATCTCGTTGCCTCTGCAAAGTTCCTTGCAACAAGTTCCAACCTCTCCCCCTTGGCCCCCAAAGGAACAACAAGAAAAGGAAGCCTCTTTGGAGACAATGGGGGGGTCAGGAGAGGTGGTGAGAAAACCATTTCTGCATAACCAAAGAAAGATACAAGTGCAAGCATGCATCTATGCATGCCAATGCAATTCATGCATGGCTGCTGCAGACTCCCCATCACCCAAAAAGCATTCCAGCACATGACATTCCATTCCTCCCAAATAATGCGGAACGCCGGCCAAAGCCGGCAGCAGCAGCAGCAGCAGCGTCGGCAGCAGCAAGGGACATTGCTTCCCACTCCTGGAAAACAACCAACGGGCTTGCAGGCCTCAATCCAGTTTGCTCAAAACAGTTCAAAGCTTTTGCCAGACAATAAAAGAGTCTCCCTGCCCCCCAAACACACAGGAACACCCCTCCCGATTAGCATCTCTCCATCCCAACACCACAGCCTGGGAATTTAGCATCACTGATGCAAATGTGTGGGGAGGTAGGTATTACAAGGAGGCAAGACAGCCAACGTGGTGGTGGGGAGTTCATTGTTGGGTGTTGTGCATGTAAACATACTGGCCTGCAGCATCCCTGAGTGCAGGACAGGGGCGTGCACGCACACACACACACACACACTACATCTGGAGGCACAGTTTATTTAGAGAGACAGTGTGCTGTAGCGGTTAGAATGTCAGAATAGGACTGGGGAAACCTGAGATTGGGGGGGGGGAACCCCACTCTCCCCTGGAAGTCTGCAGGGTGACCTTTGGCCAACAACTTTCTCAGGCTGACCTACCTCACAGGGTTGTTGTGAGGAAAAAATAGAGTGGAGGAGAACAATCTAAGCTTCTTTGGGGGTCCCCCTTGGGGAGAAAGGCAAGGTATAAAAAGTAAATAAACAGAGTGTGGTGTTTGTTAGAAAAAGGTCACACACCCTTCCTTCACGTGGCAGCACTTAGAGAGGAGAACAAGAAATCCTGAAGAGAATGTCCCCTCCCCATTTAAGCACTGACCGACAGAAGAGGACATCTGACGAAAGTGAAGAAGAGTTGGATTGATACCCCGCCCTTCACTCGGGGTCTCAGTGCGGCTTACAATTCCTTTCCCCTCCCTTCCCCTCCCCTGTGAGGTAGGCGGGGCTCAGAGAGCTCTCTCGAGGACTGCTCTGGAGAGAACAGCTCCGAGAGAACTTCTGACTGATCCAAGGTCACACCAGCAGCTGCACGTGGAGGAGTGGGGAATCAAACCCAGTTCTCCAGATTAGACTCCACCACTCTTAACCACTATGCCAAACTGGCTCTCTGTGAGGAACTGTCCCAAATTAAATCCCAATTGGAAATTTAAACAGGGTCCAAATAGGGAGAGCCACAAGGGGCAAAGAGCCAGTTTGGTGCAGTGCTTAAGTGCACGGACTCTAATCTGGGAGAACCGCGTTTGATTCCCCACTCCTCCACTTGCACCTGCTGGATGACCTTGGGCAAGCCATAATTCTGGCACAGCTGTTCTTGAAAAACAGCACTTTCTGTCAGAGCTCTCTCAGCCCCACCGACCTCACAGGGTGTCTGTTGCGAGGGGAAGGGAGAACTGGTGTTGTCTCTAATCTGGGAGATTCCCCACTCTTCCACATGCAGCTGCTGGATGACCTTGGGCAAGCCATAATTCTGGCACAGCTGTTCTTGAAAAACAGCACTTTCTGTCAGAGCTCTCTCAGCCCCACCCACCTCACAGGGTGTCTGTTGTGGGGAGGGGAAGGGAAAGGAGTTTGAAAGCCGCTCTGAGACTCTGAGTGAAGGGCGGGGTAGAAATCCAATCTCTTCTTCTTGTTCTTCTCCTTCTTCATCAAGAGAAGGACCAAACACAGAGGTCCCTTTGCAGGAGTGCCGGTGATGAAACCGGAGCCCCTTTCCTGGTGTGCACCAAGGAGGAAAATGAGGCTTTTTAAACACACACACACACAAAAGGAACGGGAGCAGAAAGGGGGTAGGTGCCACAGAAACACACAGCGAAGGGGCGTGTTTCCCTATCAGAGAGGAGGAAACAGAGAGGAAGGTCTTTCAAGGCCTTTGCCAACCTCTTAGGAAAGATGCCTTTGGAGGAAGGGCTTAGCAAACCGATGGGGAAGAAAAAAATCCCTGGAAAGGGCACAGGCCGTGCAGGCCGAAGAGTGCTTAATCTCTTGGGGAACTGGGTTACCTGAGAGGAGAAAGAGAAATAAATACTGGGAGATGGAAAAGACCCTCCCCACCACCCCATGGAGCCAGGAACCGAGCATTAGAGTATAGGGGAGGGGGTAAACTGGTAGGGCTGGCGGGTGGGGGGGAGATGAAATATCACGAGGAAGAAAGCAGGACGCAGTTTGAAAACAGAGCATGAATAGACAGATTCTGCTTCAAGGGCAAGGATTTTTTGGGGGGGGACACTACCCAATTGAGATGGAAGTTACAGGGGGGGAGCCACTGAAAGAGAGGCACGGGCTCCAAAAGGGGAGGCACGGGCTCCAAAAGGGGACCAACTGGGTTGTTGTGGGGAGGAAAGGGATCTCTGCCCCCTCAGGTACACGCCAAATAAGTGAGGGAGGAGTTTAGGAGAGGGACGGCGAAGCAGACAGAAGCAGCAGGACAAAGTTTGAGTCCAGTCAGGCACCTTTAGGACCAACCAAGTTTTATTCAAGGTATGAGAAGTAGGCAAATGTCCAAGGAGTATCCTGGGGTACGGTTAAGTATCAGGATGGGAAGGGGAAGGGGTGTGTGGCTGCAGACACACACACACACACGAAATAATCCACTTTCAATGCACTTTCCAACTGGATTTCACTGTGTGAACTGGCAAAATCCAGTTGGGAAGTGGATTGGAAGTGGATTATTTAGTGTGTGTGAAGAGACTGGGATGGGAAGGCTGCTATTGGGGGAGGAGAACACGGGTCAGAGGATGTCCTGCCCTGTGAAGTATCAGATCTATATACAAAAGAAGAGGGGTGAGGGGGCTGGCCATGCCAAAGGGATGATTCTCTGGAGCGACGCTTGCAGAAAAAGGGAGAAGCCAGGTAATTAAACCACACAGGGCAAGAGGAGATGTTTCCCTGAGGAGATGCCTTGATAGCACTTAGCAGTACCTTGCATTACGTTAACATCTTACAAGGCTTTTAATATTTTAGAATAATATTGCATGGTTAATAATGACGCCTCTGGGATATGTGATTTAAGATCTATTCTAAGTTATTAAATCCTTCTTTTCAAAACACCACATGAAGTGATCACATCTTTAACACCTACTAGCAACCTACTTTTATAAGGATAAAGGATGATACCCTTGTGGGACCGGGTCCGTTCACAACACTCATAACTTCGATCATGCGGGGTGCTACTAAAGCTACTGTATCTATCCCGGTGATTAAACTGTCCTAATTATTTATTAACGAGGATGTTATAACTGCACGTTAACAAGGATCTAATTCAATACCGTGGCAATATTGCAATGGCACATCAACACTATTAACAAGGACATTAGGTATTATTAACGGGGATACCTGCACGGCACAATATATCCCGCAATCCTGATAATACCCTTGCTCGTTTAATAACGTGGTGTTATTGTCCATGCACTCATTAACAGTGAAGAGTGATGATGACACTCAGTTATAAGCAACATTATTAAACGATCCCGCTCTTGTCTGCAGAGAAGCATCAATGCCAAATAAACGGGCCGGGTCGATATTCAGTATCTCCATCACAACAACACCGTGCCGTCCCCGCACACGCAAGGCGCCGCATCGGTCCCGAAATAAAGGCATCGCATTAACGTCAGAGGTCTTCGCGAGCAGCCTGGTGCAGATACCAAAACACGAGGGCAGCAGCAGTCTTTATTTTTTGCTGCCGGGGTCTCCCACCGCCTCTGCCCTCCCCGGGTCCAGCCACCACTCTGCCCACACGCCAGAAGTGGCATCGCCTTCAGACCCGAGCATCCCTCCCGCAGCGTCAGCAACAGCACTCAATAGATGTGCTGCTGCTGCGGCTGCTGCTGCACGGCGGCCAGGTCGCCTCCCTGGCAGTGTTCCCTCTAAGCTGAGTTAGTGTGAGCCAGCTCACCGTTTGTTAGCCTCCGGCTCACAGATTTCTGTCTTGGCTCAGGGAGGAGGGCTCGAGAGCAAACTAATTTATGCAGCAGCCAAATCGCCGGCTCACAACTTGAATGCCAGGAGCTCACCAAGTGGGATTTTTGCTCACAGGACTCCACAGCTTAGAGGGAGCATTGCTCCCTGGCCCCACTCCGGAGCCCGCTCTCCATCGACACGTCCGGGCGGACTGCAGCGCTCCGGGAAGCACCCATTCCCATAGCCGCCCGCCCCACATCGCCACGCTGCAACACGTTCTGCTCCAAAACATCCGCCCTCGCTCGTGCATTCGAGCGCTTGCACCTCCCTCGCAAAAGAACGCCTGCCAGGGGTGGCACCGTCCCGAGGCGTGCGAAAAACATTGCAATGCACGCAAATGCAAAATTGCAATACTGCATGGGCGTGCATGGGGGGGGGGGAAGTATCCTTCCAACCCAAGCCCCCCCTCCACCTGCCTCCCCCCGCC
>NW_015163649.1:208419-221535 GCF_001447785.1 Gekko japonicus | reverse complement strand
GGAAGAGACCATTTCGTTGGGGGGGAGGAGGAGGGGCGCGTGGGCAGAGTCGGAGCCTCCCCCCGGGGCGGCTTGAAGGCCGAGCGGGTTTGGTCCTGGGGTGAAGCTTTCGTGTGCGGGCACTGGGCAGACTTCTTCTGGGGAAAGTGTGCGTGCACGCAGAAGCTTGTGAAAGGTAAAGGTAAAGATCCCCTTGCTCGAAAGCCAGTCGAGTCCGACTTTAGGGTTGCGGTGCTCATCTCCGTTTCCAAGCCGAAGAGCCAGCGCTGTCCGAAGACGTTTCCGTGGTCATGTGGCCGGCGTGACTAAACACCAAGGCGCACGGAACGCTGTGACCTTCCCACCGAAGTGGGACCTATTTATCTACTTGCAATTTCTTGCTTTCGAACTGCTAGGTTGGCAGAAGAGGAGGAGGAAAAAGAATATTTTGCGGCACTGGAGTTTTCGGGAGTAGCTCTGTTCTTCCCCTGATATGAGGCACGGCCTTTGTTGATAGTGTCTGTCGTGCGGTCGACTGTTTTACTGGTTTTATTGTTTTTATTGTTTTATGGATTTTATGTTGTCAGTTGTGTGGGATAGGGCATGGTATAAATTGAATTACAATAAGAAGAAGAAGAGGAGGAGGAGGAGGGAGGAGGAAGAGTTGGATTTACACCCCGCCCTTCACTATCCAAAGGAGTCTCAGAGCAGCTTATAATCACCTTCCCTTCCCTTCTTCTCACCACAACAGACACCCAGTGAGGCAGGTGGGCCCAAGGGAGTTCAGAGAGAGCTGTGAATGGACCCAAGGTCACCCAGCAGGCTTCATGTGTACGAGAAGTGGGGAAACAAACCCGGTTCTCTGGGTTAGAGTCTGTTGCTCTTAACCACATACACACATGCACACAGAAGCTTATAGCCAGAATTAAACTTGGTTGGTCTTAAAGGTGCCCGGGGACTCAAGGTTTGTTCTGCTGCTTCAGACCAACAGGGCTGCCCACCTGAATCTGATGGGGAACATTTTAACCTTTCAGGGCATTCAGTGGCTGACCCAAGAGCAGCAGTTCTCTTACAAAGGAATTTCAAAGGGAGATTAGAAAGACTGCTGAATTGCAACTGATAATGAACCTCTAGACAATGCATCCTCCTGGCCTGAATGGAGACCTAGGTTTGCTATCTCATTACCAATGCTGATTTCTCCACACCCACGACCCCGCTGCATATCACACCTAATCCAATCATGCCTGCTCTTGTCATTCACCTGCTATTGTCATTTGCCTGCTAATATCATTCGGCATCTGAAATCACTTCATTCCCCAAGGGATAAGGACAGATGGCCTCACATTCTCGCCGTATCTGAAGAAGTGAGCAGTGACTCACGAAAGCTCCTACCCAGCCACAAATCTTGTTCATCTTTAAGGCAGGCAATGGCAAATAATCTTTGAACATCTCTTGCCTTGGAAACCCTATCGGGTCTCCAGAAGTCAGCTGCAACTTGACGGTATTTCCCACCACCAATTGTTTTGCTGTTTTGGGTGAACAAGTGAAAAACAAGTATGTTAGGGATTGGAACCCATATTTTCCTGGAATGAAGGCTTCAAAGTGAGGGCCTAGGCACACACTGTAGAAGTGTTAGTTCAGAAGTAGGGGTTCTACCCACACGTAACCACCACCTCAAATTGCTGCTGCCATGCAGTCTTAATCCAAGTACATTTTCCACAAGGTTTTTGCTCACAAATAAAGCCTATGCATGTTTTACTCAGAAGTAAATCCCCCTGAGTTCGGAGTAGGGATTGTGTGCAAGCACGTGTATAAGACTCCAGCGAGGCAGCATCCATCTTGTGCGTGTTTATTCAAAGGGTGTGCTTTGCTGAGTCAGACCTTGAAACCGGCTAGCCCAGCAGACTACTCTGGCTGGCAAACTGCTCTGCAAAGTCTCACAGAAGAGATTTTTTGACTGGCAAAATCCCAAAGCCTTGTGAAGTCTCTTGAAGCAAAAACAAGAAACGGTCTGGGGTCATTTTCATTGTGACGGACCAATAAATTCTGCTCCCCCGCCCACACACATAAATGAATGCAAGGTGCAATCAAATGATTGCAAGAGCCCATGTCATGAGCTGGGCTGTGCCACCAGAGGCCTACTAGGCCCAGGGAGCCTGGCTAGCAGTAGGTGAGGCTGGGCCTACAACTCCCAGAAGCCCCTGAGAGGTTTTGGAGCCAAAATTGACCAATAGGGAATCGGAGCCAAAATTGACCAATAAGAAAAGAGGAGGGCTTGGAATAAAAGATCTGGAGCAGCAGGAAAATCTGTTCTTCCCAGAGGGCAGAGCCAGAAGGAAGGCTGCTGCAGGGAAGAAACCCTCATCCTGAGGGAAGGGTGAGTAGTCTAAGGCCACTGCAGATAGTGAGCTAGGGACAGTATATATTTAGACACGTTAGGGCATTTGAGTTCTTTTCACCCACTTACTCTTATTCTGCACCTTGTTGTTTGACCTCTTATAAGATAAACCTTTTCCTTGTTGTACTCTGCGTGGTCCTCACGCCTGTTATTCGGCCTAAAGGGAGGTCTGAAGGTCTTGGGAGGGTACTCTGGGCCTTCTCAAGGGAACCTAAATCCAGAGTGGTGGCAGCGTCAGTTGACAGCCCATCTGAAGGGTTCCCAGCTCTCTTGGGAAATACCTGAGATTTTTTTGGGGGGGTGGAGCCTGAGGACAGTGGGGTTTGGGGTATGGGAGGGACCTCAGCAGAGCACAATGCCATGGAGTCCACTCTCCAAAGCAACCATGTTCTCCAGGTGGAATTGATCTCTGTAGTCTGGAGATCAGTTGTAATACCAGGAGATCTCCAGACCTTAACTGGAAGTTGACAACTCTAGATATTGTTGCCAAAATATGGCTCATTTCCATTTAGTGGTCCCGGCTGGTGAATTCACCTTGGAAGATAAAGAAAAGCTAGTAGCTGACATGGGAGGCTGTTCTTTTCTATGGTAAGCAACGGGTTCATATTCAAGGAAAGAAGGGTGATGGCTCACAACCGCCGGTGAATGACTAGGGCAGGGGTCCCCAGCCTTTTTGAGCCTGTGGGCACCTTTGGAATTTGGACACAGCAGGGTGGGCACAACCACAAGATGACCGCCACAAAATGGCTGCTTCAGGAGGCGGAGTCAGCCACAAAATGGCTACTTCAGCTAAGTGCAGTAGTGGCAGCTGATGCCAAAGCAACGTTTTTAAAAATCTGCACAGCCAATCAAAACTCTAATGGCCAATCAGAAGAAGAAGAGGAAGATTGGATTTATACCCCGCCCGTCAGTACCCGAAGGCGTCTCAGAGTGGCTTAGAGTCTCCTTCCCTTCCCCTCCCCAGAACAGACACCCTGTGAGGTAGGTGGGGCTGAGAGAGTTTCCAGGTAGTGGAGATATATATAAACTTTATAAAGGACACAAACACAAAGGTGGTTTTTTTACTTAAAATAAAAACATGCTTAAAACATTAGCACTCTTGCAATATTTTGTTTTTTTTAACAGTGTCTGATAACTGACACTTCTTGCTCTGAATTATTGCATCAAAATGTCTGAGTATGCTATTCAGGTGTGTATCTGTAAGCTGCAAACTTACAGTGATGCAACAGCAGCAGAACTGGAAGAAGCAGCTGAAGACAGCCAGTTCCACTGCGGGCCTGATAGAAGCCCTCCCGGGGCCTGATCCGGCCCTCTCCCTGCGGGGGGAGGGGAATGGCCGCTCCATTATATGCAATGGAGACAGGTCCCCATAGGGTATAGTGGAGAATTGATCTCGGGGGAGGGGCTGTTTTTTGAAGTAAAGGCACCAATTTCTTTTAAGGAAAGGCACCAAAAACACACCGAGATTCCAAAAAGATTGGACCAGGGGGTCCAATTCTACGAACTCCAAAAGAAGGTGCCCCAATCCCCCATGATTTCCAACGGAGGGAGAGCATTTAGAAGGAAGGCGGTCCCTTTAAATGTGACGGCCAGAACTCCCTTCGGAGTTCAATCACCTAGTGACATCACAAAAGTGAGGTCACACATCCTTTGCTCCTGGGCTCCACCCCCAAAACCCCCAGATATTTCCTGAGTCGGACCTGGCAACCCTACTCACGAGCGGAAGATACCATTTGCAAACATGGGGACAGAACAGAGGAAGAACTCTCTGACTGGGAGGCGGTGAGGTGGCTGCAAGGAAGAAACCACCTTCTCCCTGCGGTGGGGAAGCATTTGCACCTCTGTCCCCAAAGTCTCCCCTGCCCTCTGTCTCCCATCTAGGCTGCCGATTTGGGCACGCCAGGGCAGGCGCCAGGCTGCCGCTGTAAAGGACACTTTGATCCCCACCTTGCCTGGCATTCAACTTGCAAATCGGCAATCTCGTCTGTGGTCTGCAGGCTGCCAAGAAACGTGGAGCAGGGAGGGAGGTGTCAAGGAGATGGGGGGGGGCTCCATCCCTTTGGCGGGCCCTCAGGAGCCCATTTGACCATGCCCTTGATGGGAGGGGGCAGAACCATACACACTGACGGATGCCCCCTCCTGCACTTCAAACAGCACCCAGCGGGCCCACGGGGGACTCAGCTCCTTGTAAATAACAACCATTGCATTCCGAAAACGCTCATTAATTAGTTAGAAGATGCAGGAGGGAGCACAGCTAAATTTGGATGCATTTCAGTCATGCTGCATTGCAGCATCCTCAGGAGCCGCCAACAAGCCGGTGCATGTAACAATGTCCTGACTTTTTTTAAAAAAGAAAAGAATGAAAAGTAGGTCAGGAGCAACGCAGAAGTGCTATACTTTACCCCTTTCTCCACCAATGCTTTTTTTTTTTCCTGCCACGCACACACCACAGCCTGCTAGGATTCCTCTTGCAGGGTGCCGGAGGTAAGTTTCCAAGGCCTCAGGGGGAAGGGGTGAAGTCAGTACAAACTGTTTTCTCCAGGGGAGCGGATCTCTGTCAGCTGGGAGCGGGAGATCCCCAGACCCCACCTGGAGGCTGGCAACCAGGGGTTATTTCCTGCAGGAGCGCACAGGAGCGGAGCTCCGGCAGTAAAGAGCCCAGGGTGCGGGCACATGCAACAAGCCCTATCCCCTGCTCCCAGCAGCCCTCAGTCAGAGCAAGAAGCAGCCAGGTAAGTTGCAGAGCCCCCCGGCCCAAAACAGTCTAGTGGCACCTTTAAGACCAAGTTTTATTCAGGTAGAAGCTCTCCCTCCTCTGCGAGGACAGATCTGCACGTCCCCCCCCCCAATAGCTAGCAATCCAAAACAGTCCAGTGGAGCCTCAGCGGTGGGTGTTGCCTTCCAGGTGATGTCAGGGTGTGTGGCATATGCAAATAAGTAATGCTAATGAGTTATGCTAATGAGCTCCTGCACCTCTTTTTCTACAAAATGACCCCTGCTGGCAACCCTACTTGGTCTGCAGTAAAGCAGCGAGATTGGAATCCCAGAGCACCTTAGACATCAACAAGAGTTTTGGGAGTTTAAGCTTTCAAGAGTCAACGCTCCTTTTGTCAGACACAAGTAGGCATTGAGGTCCCTGAGTCCTCCTTGTATCTGATGAAGGCCAGCTTTGACGCTTGAAAGTTTATACCCTGGAAATCCTATTTGTCTCTAAGTTGCTGCTGGACTTGCATCTCACTTATTTTTATTTATATCCAGTTTTCCCCCCAAAAGCAGCTTTTCACATCATTCTTCCCTCTTCCACCTAATCCTTAGAACAACAACCTTGAAAGGATAGATTTGGCTGAGCGGTTGTGGTGGGCCCAGAAGTAGAGTTGCCGGGTCCCTCCGGCTAGGGGTCCCGGCCTCCCGATGGGGCCTGGAGATCTCCCGCTTTTACAACTGATCTCCAGCTGACAGAGATCAGCTCCCCTGGAGAAAATGGCTGCTCTGAAGGGTGGACTCTGTGGCATTGCACCATAGGGTTGCCAAGTCTATCTTTGCCGGGAGCAGGGGGCTCCCAGCTGGCGTCTTGTGCGCACGTGCTCGCCGCATGCACATCACCCGGAAGTGACAGGAGGACGCCAGGCATGCTGGGGGTGGGGCCACGACCATACAAGGGAAAACCATAGTCCATAGCCTGTCCATAGTTTTCCCTTGTATGGCTGTGGCCCCGCCCCCGGCGTGCCCGCATCACTTCCGAGTGACGCGCACGTCGGGGTGGAGTTCCCCCCTGGGCCCGATCCAGCGGCACCAGGGAACGGGCCTCTGGGGCGTGGGTTTCCTCGCCCCCCGGGGGGACTTGGGATCCCTATTGCACCGTGCTGAGGCCCCTCCCCTCCTCAAACCCCGCCCTCTCCTGGCTCCACCCCCCAAAGTCTCCAGGTATTTTCCAGCCCAGACCTGGCCACTCTACCTTCGGGCCACTGATGGGAGAGGTGGTAGGGTTCCAGATCCAGGTTGTGAAACTCCTGGAGATTGGGGGTGGAACCGAGGGAGGACTGGGACCTCAGCGGGGTCCACAGAGTCCACCCTCCAAAGCATCCATTTTCTTCAGGGGAACTGATCTCTGAGATGAGCTGTGATTCCGGGGGGGTCCCCAGATCCCACCTGGAGGCTGGCATCCCCAGCCCAGAGCACCTCAGTGCGCTTCCATGGCAGAGTCAGGATTTGAACCCAGGTAGAGCTGATGACAACTTCCTAAAGATTTGGGGGCTGGAGCCTGGGGAAGGTGGGATTCAGGGAGGGAAGGGAACCTCAGCGGGGTATAAACGCCACGGAGGCCACCCCTTCCAAAGCAGCCATTTTCTCCCGGGGAACTGATCTCTGTCATTTGGAGATTAGTTGGGAGATCTCCAGGCTCTACCTGGAGTCTGGTAACCCTGAACCCAGGTCCTAGTCCATCTCTCTAACCACTAAGCCACACCATCCCTGGGGATTCATTTAATTTTTATTTTATTTTTTATTTTTTGTCCCATGTGTCAATCTGCCAGGCATTTCTGTTTGGGCATTTTGTTTCTTGCTGCAACTGACATTCGTGTTTAATTACAGCTCACCCAAGATAAGAACCCTGCTGGATCAGAGTGGTGGTCCATCTCAGTCCAGCCATCCTGTCTCACACAGCGGCCAGACAGTTCCTCTGATGAAACAACGACGGCATAGAGGCCGAGAGCTTCCCCTGATAACATCAGAAGAGCCCTGCTGGATCAGAGTGGTGGTCCATCTCAGTCCAGCCATCCTGTCTCACACAGCGGCCAGACAGTTCCTCTGATGAAACAACGACGGCATAGAGGCCGAGAGCTTCCCCTGATAACATCAGAAGAGCCCTGCTGGATCAGAGTGGTGGTCCATCTCAGTCCAGCCATCCTGTCTCACACAGCGGCCAGACAGTTCCTCTGATGAAACAACGACGGCATAGAGGCCGAGAGCTTCCCCTGATAACATCAGAAGAGCCCTGCTGGATCAGACCGGTGGTCCATCTTAGTCCAGCATCCTGTCTCACAGAGTGGCCAACCAGTTCCTCTGCAGGGACAACAACAGGGCAGAGAGGCCGAGGCCTTCCCCTGATGTTGCCTCCTGGCTCTGGGATTCAGAGGCTGACTGCCTCTGAACATGGAGGTTCCCTTTATTCACCACGGCCAGTCGCCACTGACAGACCTCTCCTCCCAGGATCTGTCTAATCCCCTTTGAATGCTGTCTATGCCTGTGGCCATCACTACATCCTCTGGCAGCGAATTCCACATTTTAAGACGTCCTTCGGTGGTTCAGACAGGAGGCCGCGGCAGGCAAGACGACCCTGGAGATGTCAGGATGTGAGAATGTGGCAAATAACCAGAGTTGGACACACGCAGAGCGAGAAAGAGGTGACAGAGCAGAAGGAATGGATGCAGGCTCACTAGATCAGCACTGACAGCGAAGTGTGTGAAAGGGCATGCAGTCGGCTTTGCTCTCGATGCGTACCGCCATTCCGCCTGCGTGGCGTTTAGAACGCACAAATGCAGCCAGTGGAAAATCTCCTTATGCTCCATGTTTCCAAGGGACAGTCCCTGGTTCTTTGGCATATGTCCGTATTTTCTGCTTCTGAGGATGTCTTTCTCGAAGATTCATCATGCATATTGCCGCTCTGTCCGCCTCGTTCCCTTCCTCTTGAACTTTGGAAGGGAATTCTCTGAACAGTGGATGGACGCGTGTGGTCTCCAGGGCACACGCATGGAAACCCACACGCATGAACGCTAAACACAGTTCTATCATCCTGATTCCAAAAAGGATGCTATAGAACCGGGGCGGGGGGAGTACAGAAAAATATACCTCAAAGGATTGAAGCCGCTTTCCTGTGAGGGAAAACTAAACAATTTGGTGCATTTTAGGGGGGGGAAAGCCCTATCCATTTCCTCGTACCAGATGTACTTTTATAAAAACCTATAAAGGGGTGGGAGGAACATGTTACAGGTATATAAAATTATGCATGGAGTGGGGAAGGTGGACAGAGAATTTGTCTTCCTCTCCCATAATTAAGGAATTTAAATAGATTCAGGTGGGTTGCCGTGTTCATCTGAAGCAGCAGAACAAAGTCTGAGTCCATTGGGGCACCTTTAAGACCAACCAAGTTTAATTCCAGGTATAAGCTTTCATGTGCATGCACACTTCCTCAGATACATTGAAACTGAAGTTGCCTGTCCATACATATAGTAGAAGCCAAAAATGAGAGAACACGGGAGGAAGTGGAATTCCAAAAACAACATCCGTGACAAGAATAACGAAGAGTCAATAAAGATAAGTTACAGAAACATTGACTGTCGTGATTCTGCAGAAAATCGCGATAATAGAAGAAAATTTTCTACAGAATTACTACAGTCAATGTTTTTGCAACTTATCTTTATTGACTCTTCGCTATTTTTGTCCATACATATAGACAGAGGGTGAGCAGATCTGTTAAACACCTTCATCATACTGTATGCTAATTTGCTGCTCACCCTCTGCCTATATGAATGGACTGGTGACTTCCGTTCCAATGTATCAGATGAAGTGTGCATGCACACAAAAGCTTCCACCCGGAATTAAACTTTGTTGGGTCTTAAAGGTGCCCCTGGACCCAAGCTTTGTTCTAAAGAATTCAGGGTCACCCCATGAAGTGGTTGGAGCAGGACAGGCAGAAGTCCTGCTGGATCAAGACCACTGGCTAGCCTCCTGTTTCTTTTCTTTCTTTTTAAATATTAAACTGTTTATTGAAGATTACAATAAAATACAGTGCAGTACTTAGTAAAGCACGAATGAAAAACAATTACAAAATGATCATTTAAGTGTGCGGTGAATCAAGGATTGCCATTACAAGTTATCTGCCAATTTTGGCTTAGTGTTTGAATAATTAAAAATAAAAATAAATGGAGTTCAGGCCAGTTTTAAAGATCCTTCGACTACTTAATGGTAAAGATATTATAAGGTGTGTGAATCAATTAAGGGTGCTTTCTGTAACGTTCCTTCTGTGTCAGCAAAAGCATCTAGCCGTGATGACCATTTGGTCATAATACTAGTAGAGATAGAAGAAGAAGAAGAGATTAGATTTATACCCCACTCTTCACTACCCAAGGGAGTCTCAGAGCGGCTTACAAACTCCTTTCCCTTCCCCTCCCAACAGACATCCTGTGCAGTGTTCCCTGTAAGCTGAGTTAGTGTGAGCTAGCTCACAGTTTTTACCCTGCAGTTCACACATTTTTGTCTTAGCTCAGGAGGGAGGGCTCCAGAGCAAACTAATTTATGCAGTAGCCAAATTGCTTGCTCATCTCTTTAATGTCAGTAGCTCACAAAGCAGAATTTTTGCTCTCAAGACTACAGCTTAGAGGGAGCATTGCCTGTGAGGCAGGTGGGGTCTGAGAGAGCTCTGACAGAAACCGCTTTTTTTCAAGGACAACTCTTATCAGAACTAGGGCTTACCCAAAGTCATCCAGCAGGTGCAAGTGGAGGAGTGGGGAATCAAACCCGGTTCTCCCAGATTAGAGTCCGTGCACTTAACCACTACACCAAACTTGTCTACCTTGCTGGGCAATCCAGTCTGAGGTCTTGTCCAGTAAAAAATATTCCCATACCTTTTGGGTACCACTGATGCATTGAGGGGGAGAGTCTGTAATTTCCCATGGGGAGCAAGCACGTTTCTCATGCTGGCGAACCAGATGCCCCCAGGAGACCCACAAACCAGGGCACAGAAGAAACCATAGCTGCCCCCTGCTGATGCCACTCCACAACTGGTATTCAGAGGTGTTGCCTGGGGAATAGAGGGGCTCTGTTTATCCACAAAGCCTAATAGCTATTGATGAATCTCTGCTTGACGGATTTGGCTAACTCTATTTTTAAAGACATCTAGGATAATGGCCATCCCTACATCACACATGCAGGGCTATTTTTGGGCAGGAACGCACAGGAACGGAGTTCCGACTGGCTTTAGAGTTGACCACGCCCACTACAGCCAAAAAACTCTGCATGCGTGGCTACAGAGGGAAGGCATGGAGAGTGACACACCCCCCCCCCGTGTCTTCCCCAGCCTGTCCAAGGGTCGGCTTGCCTGGGCTCCCAGGCAAGCCAAGAGAAGGCATGGGGTGTGTGGCCTAATATGCCAATAAGCTGTGCTGTCAGGGGTGTGGCCTATTATGCTAACTAGTTTCTGTTGTTGGGTGTGGCCTATTATGCTAATGAGTTCCTGCTGGGCTTTTTCTACCAAAAAAGCCCTGCCCACAACAGACGCCCTGCACACATGAAACCATCTTATATTTAATCTGACCATCAGTGTTAGTCTTGTCTACTCAAAATGGCAGCAGGTTTCAGGTGGAGGCCTTACATATCACCTGCTGCCTGATCCTTTCAAACGGAGATGCCGGGGACTGAACCTGGGACCTTCTGCATGCCAAACAGAAGCTCCACCACTGAACCGTGGCCCATACCAAATCGTCAGTATTGTCTACTTGGACTGGCAGCAGCTCTTCAGGGTCTCAGGTGGAGGTGTTTCCCATAACCTACCGTCTGGTCCTTTTAACTGGAGATGCCAGGGATTAAACCTGGGGCCTTCTGCATGCCCACAGCCACTACACCATCCTCAAGGTCAGTACTGTCTACTCAGACTGGCAGCAGCTCTCCAAGGTCTCAGGGAGAGATCTCTGACTTCCCTCCTACATGAGCCTTTTTACCTGGAGATGCCAGGGACTGAACCTGGGACCTTCCGTGTGCCAAGCATAGGAGGAGGAGGAGATTGGATTTATACACCGCCCTTCACTTGGAGTCTCAGAGTGGCTTACAAACTCCTTTCCCCTCCCCTCCCCACAACAGACACCCTGTGAGGTAGGTGGGGCTGAGAGAGCTCTTTCCAGAACTGTCTTTGAGAGAACAGCTCTGAAAGAACTATGGCTTGGCCAAGGTCATCCAGCAGCTGCATGTGGAGGAACAGGGAATCAAACCCGGTTCTCCCAGATTGGAGTCCGTGCACTTAACCACTACACCAAACTGGCTCTACCACTGATCCACAGCCTCTCCCCTGCTGGGGCCGTGGGTGATTATCCATTGTACGAGGGAGTTTTTTGTCTGTCAAATGCCGTCCAAACCCCGTGCTCCCCTAATATCTGTCTTCTCCACCCTCTTTGCTCACCCAGACCCCTTTTTCCAGAGCTGCCCCTGAGCCAGAGACCCTTCCGATTGTGTGCAACTGGCACCCCGGTGCAAAAGGCCGAGAAGAGAAACGGTTGCAGCTGGACCCCAGTTGTGTTCTTGTGAAGGCTCATTGCTCGGTTCTCTCAGTGGGAAAGCACTGGGTGTTTTTGCGCACTTCCACCCGCCCGCTGGTATAAATAATTAAAGCGCCTGCGACTTGTTCATTAGTAGACGAGCACTTTGTCTCCGGGCCTCCTGTAATGAGGAGCAAAAAAGGGGGGGGAGAAGAGGGGGATCAATTAGGCGCTGGATAGCTGTTGACGGGCGTCCCGGGTCTCAGGCTGATGGAATGTCGCAAAGCAGGTGACCTGGGACGCTTTAAGGACCGGCCCCCAAGAGAGAGAGACTCCTGGAGCATCTTTTTTCTTTCCACGCACATCTTTAGCTGTCTCCTTTCCTTGGAGAAATGTTAAAAAAATAAAATAAAACACAGACATACACTGTAGCGCCTCTGGGATGCTATTGTTTCCAGCTTGGATTTTATTTTTAAACCTGTCACATGGCCCTGTTTTCACACTGGGGAATGGCAGACGCCACCCCCACCCCCAAGGCAGCCTGGCTTTTGAAATCAATAGAACAGATCGCTAGCTTCCTGTCGCTGTCCTCCCAATTAATCTCATCCTCTGGTGAAAGAAACCATCTGACAAACAAAAGCAATAGGTAACTCTCTCTCTCTCTCTCTCTCTCTCTCTGCCCATTCATATCTGGACCTTTAAAAGCCCCCCTGTCCCATAATCTCCCCAAGGAGCGGGCCACGATATTCCTGTAATCCTCTGCAAAAAATAAAACCTAAGAAGACCCCTGTCATACCCAACCCCAAATTCCTAGACATCTTGGGGAAACCCACCGGTGTGCCAAGAAAGCAACAGACCTGTCCTGTTGATTGGACCCAGCACCCAGTATTTAAGAACGTAAGAGAAGCCAATGTTGGATCAGGCCAATGGCCCATCCAGTCCAACACTCTGTGTTATACAGTGGCCAAAAATACCAGGTGCCATCCGGAGGTCCACCAGTGGGGCCAGGACACTAGAAGCCCTCCCACTGTTGCCCTCCCCAAGCACCAAGAAGACAGAGCATCACTTGCCCCAGACCGAGAGTTCCTATCTATACCTTATGGCTAAGAGTTACTGATGGACCTCTGCTCCATATGCTTATCTAATTCCCTTTTGAAGCCGTCCATGCTTGTAGCCGCCACCACCTCCGGTGGCAGTGACTTCCACGTGTGAATCACTCTTTGGGTGAAGAAGTACTTCCTTTCATCCGTTCTAACCTGACTGTTCAGCAATTTCATTGAGTGCGCACGAGTTCTTAGTATTGTGAGAAAGGGAGAAAAGCTCCTCTTTCTCGACCTGCTCTATCCCATCCATAATCTTGTAAACCTTGATCATGTCACCCCTCAGCCGTCGTTTTTCCGAGCTAAAGAGCCCCAAGCGCTTTAACCTTTCTTCATAGGGAAAGTGTTCCGACCCTTTGATCATCCTAGTTGCCCTTTTCTGCACTTTTTCCAA
>NW_015163649.1:178059-207377 GCF_001447785.1 Gekko japonicus | reverse complement strand
GTCTACCCCCCCCACACCGGTCTCTCTTCCTGCCCCCCCCCACCGACTCTCTCTCTCTCTCTTTCTTTTTTTTCCCCCGTGAACCGAGGCCCGTGCAGCTTACATCCGCCGGGCCCTCGGCAGTTTCTCTTCCCCTCCCCGACTGTCTTCCCCCTCCTCACCTTTCTCTCGCCGCCGCTGGGCCTCTCCGGCCGTTCGTTTCCTTTCCTGCGCAGGGAACCCAGGTTTCCGTGCGCATGCACACGGAACGCTCTTGCACTTTCGGGGGGATTTAAACATCCCCCCGATTTTTTTTTCAACTTTTAGCATTTTTGTGCACACGTGGGGACAACCCCACGTGTGCACAAGCCTCTCCCTGCCCCCCAGCTGCCCCCGGAGCGCGGATTTAGATATCCGCACTCACGGGGGCAACTTGGCTATTAGTATAAGGATATGGAGCAGAGGTCCATCAGTGGCTCTTAGCCACAAGGTATAGATAGGGGCTCTGGGGCAATTGATGCTCTGTCTTCTTGGGGGGGGGTTTAACAGTGGGAGGGCTTCTAATGTCCTGGCCACACTGGTGGACCTCCTGATGGCACTGGTGTTTCTGGCCACCGTGTGACACAGAGTGTTGGACTGGATGGGCCGCTGGCCTGATCCAACATTGGCGTCTCTGATGTTCTTATGTTCTCAGTACTGTCCAGTCAGACTGGCATTCAGCCATCAGAGCATTTGATCAAGCGACAGTTTATCTGGGTGCCTGAATGCAGTTTCTCTAACGCCATAAAACTCTTGCAGTTTAAACTGCAGCAGTCGGATGTTTTGAAGGCCAGCAGTTAGAGGTTTCAGACCCTCTCTGGAACATTCTGCCGGAACAGGGAGGGGACTCATCCCAGTGACGTGAGGGATGCATATTGTTCTCCCCAGGTGCTGTGGAAGCACAAACTGGCCAGGGAGAGGGCAAAGGGCCCAGATCCTTCTGACACCCACTCCTCAGGCTTCTCTACCTCTTCCGAATGGCTTCCATGTGTTACTAGACTGGCGGGGAGAGGGGGAGGGCTCTGTTTAAGAGGATTAGTCCGGTCCCTCCTCACCGCCCACCCCTTTGAAAGGTTCCCGTCTTGTCCTTTGATCATCTCCAGCAGACTGATTTAGGGGATGCAAATGAAGGCCTCTGCAATTGGGAAGATGAAAATCATCTCCCTTGACATTTTGGAGAGCACTGGGGGAATTCTCAATAAGCCACTGAAGTGCAGGCTTATCAGACGATGGGGGGGCGGGTTGAGAACGAAAAGAGAAAAGCAGGAAAATTCAATAAGACAGGGACAACAAAGAGCAAAAAAAAGCATTTGCCATGGGGGGGGGGGGACAGAGCAAGGAATCCAGCTATGTGTTTCTCCACGGTTCTCAGTCTGTTTCCCACATGCTGCATTGCAGAGCGCAGCAACGCACAAAGGCAGGATGTGGGAGAGAAACGGTCACCTTGAGGCATGCGTCTTGCTCTTTTAATGTCAACGGCAAGTCTCTAGTCCTCATGAGTGTGAATAAAAGCTTGGAAGCATACGAGCAGGGTCTAGCAAAGCCTCAAAAGCAGGACCGATCAAGGAACCAAGAGGGCAAGGCTTCCAGAGACCAGGGGATCAGTGATCCGTAGCAGGCTCAAGGTTCAATCTCTGACACCCCTAAATGAAAGGATCTCACACAGGAAGAGCTAGGAAACTCTTTTTCTCTGCCTAAAGTTCTGGAGACCTGCTGCCAGTCAGAGGCGGCCATTCTGAGCAAGGTGAACCCACAGGCTGACTTGGTAGAAAGCAATATCGTATTCCAAATTCCTGTCAAAAGACTTGACTCTGGATGCCGCTTTGTTTTGCGGGACCATCACTCAAGGACAGAGCATGAGCTTTGTGTGGAGCAGAGTCCCCAACCAGTTTGGTGTCGTGGTTAAGTGGACGGACTCTAATCTGGGAGAGCCGGGTTTGATTCCCCACTCCTCCACTTGCACCTGCTGGATGACTTTGGGCAAGCCATAGTTCTGTCAGAGCTGTTCTCTCAAAGACAGTTCTCTCAGAGCTCTCTCAGCCCCGTTTACCTCACAGGGTGTCTGTTGTGGGGAAGGGAGGGGAAAGGAGTTTGTAAGGCGCTCTGAGACTCGGAGTGAAGGGCGGGGTATAAATCCAATATCATCATAATCTTCTTTCTGAGCCTACGCGCACCTTTGCGATTTTGAGAGGGAGTGGTGAGCGCCACTTCAAAATGGCCGCCACAGGTGGCAGAGCCAAACCAAGATGGCTTCCTCAGGAGGCACAGCCAAACCAAACACCTCCCTTGACCTCGCTCCTGGAAAAAAGGAAAGCCTGAAGGGGAAATGGAACCACACACTGACTATGGAAAGCCCAGGTGATTACCAGTCCTCCTGACTGTCAGCGAGCTGCCATTTCTCTGGGACGTGTCCCTCTTCCCTCCCTCCCTGTGTTATTCTCTTCTGGTATGCGACTGTAACTGCCAAGTTTCTCCTACAGGTGGACGAAGGAGTGTTATGTCTTCTTGCCTTGCTTAATTAGTTTCCCGTGTGAACTACACTTGTGTTTATGGTATGAGCTGTTGGAGTTCTCAGGCTGATTCGCGCCTTTTCTAATCAACTCCCTTGCGAGGGAATTGAGCCCATTGGGTTAACCAAATTTGAAGTTCCTATATTATATTGCCCCTGTGTATTGTAGTCATTCTGGACAATTCTCTGTATGTTCATGATCAACCATGCTTTGGAAATAAATCTTACTTCTTTGGAACGTGGGTTTGTTCTCCTGCTTTGGGGGTCTGACATTTTGTCCAGAATCCTCTTTCCCCCTCACCCCGAGTCTGACATCGATCATGAGCGGGGCCGAAGGGAAATCCTTTTTCTGGGCAGAGGACCGAGGTGCCGTCCCGGCCACTGCCTTAACATCGGACTACATGGAAGCCCGAGGTGCCGTTGGGCCGCGGTCATCCGAGGGAAAAACAGAGTTTTCCCTCGGATGACTGCGGCCCCGCCCCCGGCACGCCCGGCGTGGCTACGTCACTTCCGGGTGACGTGCTGACGCCGGGCACGTCACGTGCTTTGGGGGTGGGGTTCATCCCCGGGGCCTGATCCGCCAGCGGCGGGTAATGGGCCTCTGGGGCGGGGGTTTCCCCACCCCCCGGGTGGACTTGGCAAGCCTACCCAGCTCACACATTTTTGTCTTGGCTCAGGGAAGGACGGCTCCAGAGCAAACTGATTTACGCAGAAGCCAAATGGCTCCCTCACAACTTTAATGCCAGGAGCTCACAAAGTAGAATTTTTGCTCACAAGACTCCACAGCTTAGAGGGAGCACTGCTCCTGGCCCTCCAAGTGGAAGACTTTTTCATGTGAATGAAGGCAGCCATGAACAAGCCCCGTCTTACAATGGTCCCCACCTGCTTTCTGAAAAACTTGGCAGCCACCACGTTGAGGAACCCTGGTGTAGACGAAGGCCTGGGTTCAATTGCTCGTAACCCATGTTACGTGACCTCAGATAGCAGCACGGTCCTTTCTCATTATAAGACTCTGGAGAATCAATAGTGGCAAAAGTGAGGGGGCGGGTGTGTCAAAGGTAGGAGGCAGAGAGAAGAAGGCCCCTGGCAGGACGAAATCCAATCCAAGCTGGCTCCCATCGATGCAGGAACTCCCTTTCCTTCCTAGCTGGTTCTTCGAAGAACACCCCACCTGCATCTCTTTAAACAAACCAGCGACAACTCCGTGGAGGTTCCATATGGTGTCTATTAATAGGAAGCCTCTTCCGAGCTGAGACGAGTCACCTGCAAGCTGAACCCCGCGAGTCTGGCTGAGGTTCTGAATTCATCAGAGATGTTCCCTGCCGTTGCTGCAGGGCAACTGGGCATCTCCGACAGGTGGTTTATGACAGCGCCGGAAATACTCTTGTTCTCCTCAGAGATTCTGCCGCCGCCGCCGCCGCCATTTTTTATTCCTAGTGGCCATTTGCAGAGTGCAAAGTAACAGGAGCAACAGAGGTCAAATGGGTGGCAGGAAACATTAACAGAGAGGTTACCGGGAGGTGCCTTGCACATTGCAAGAAGAAAAGGAGAGAAAAAGAAAGCGCTTCAAGAGCTTGTCCGAAGTGGGAGCGCGTGTTACAATGGAACAGTCTGCTTCTCCCCTCCGATATTTGCGTGAGTTGGTTTAGTCTCATGGGGTTGAGTCCCTGCTGGGTTCTCTTTGTTAGTTAGACTTGTGGACCGCATGCACGCCCGTCTCTTGAAATCAGTTGTTCCCATCCCTGTAGCTTCCTTGCTAATAAACTGACGTTGTTTTGAATGCACCCAGGGCTTTTTTTGTAGAAAAAGCCCAGCAGGAACGCATTAGCATAATAGGCCACACCCAACAGCAGAAACTCATTAGCATATTGGGCCACACCCCTGACCACACAGCTCATTAGCACATTAGGCCGCACCCCCATGTTGCCAGAAGTGTGGTCATCCAGCCACACCCACCTTTTGCTTCTTATTCTATTTACCTTGTTTGTTGTCCAAACCCAGGGCTTTTTTGTAGCAGGAACTCCTTTGCATGTTAGGCCACACACCCCTAATGTAGCCAATCCTAATGAGTTTCTGCTGTTGGGTGTGGCCTATTATGCTAATGCATTCCTGCTGGGTGTGGCCAACTTGGAAGCCAGCCGGAATGCCGTTCCTGTGCGTTCCTGCCCAAAAATAGCCCTGAATGCACCCATCTGTGTTGTGTGAACCTAAGAGCAGGAACCTGAGTGAATACCTCATGCTGGATTTGCAAGCAAAAGGGACTGTCACATGGTGTTAGTAGTGGGATCGTGTTACTTCTTTGGGTCTCCAGCACTGGATAAAATTCCAGATTCCTCCTTCTATTGAATAGCGGAACAAGACCGATGCGCTGACCCTCCCAAGGGAAGCAGGCAAGAAAACAGGCGATGTATCTTGAGATGGTATGAGGCACATCATTTTAAGGGTACTTTTTTGTACAAAGGGATGACAACAATAGGACTCTACATTTGTTCCGCTGCTTCAGACCAACACGGCCGACCACCAGGAAAATAACCGATGTGCATAAAACCTGCAGCCCCCAAAGGAGGCCTTGTCTTCATTGTAGAACAGAAATGGGCAACCAGCAGCCTGGATACCAGGATAAACCAAGCCCTCAAAGTCACCTGTCCTTTGAAACTTGGGATTCGATCCAGTTTACGTCCTCACCCAAGACATCTGTTTGGGAATCCAAGTAGAAATGAGATAGGGTTTTTGAACTTGCATCCTCGCCCAGGGGTCGTTTCGTAGAAAAAGAGCTAGGGGAACTCATTAGCATAACTCATTAGCATATGCCACACCCCCTGACCTCACCAGAAGTGTGTCATAAGGCCACACCCCCTGACATCACCGGAAATGTGTCATAAGGCCACACACCCCGCCCCCAACGGTCCCGGCCGCCACCGCCGGCCTTGCAGCTCCACTGCCGAGCCCCATGAGGGGCCCGGCGGTGGACCTGCAAGGCCGGCGGGAGTGCAAGGAAGCCCCCCAAAGGCCCTCCCTGGCCCCAGGCAGGCAGGGGTGGGGAGAGGCAGGGAGGAAGCAACTTACCCTCCCTCTTCTCCTGCCTCCTCCTGGCTGAATGAGGGCTGGAAGCAGGGGGCGGGGCTTCGTCATGTGCCCCGCCCCCGTACCTCACCCGGGGGAACTGCGATCCCCTGCGATCCCCCCTGAAATGACCTCTGTCCTCGCCACTTCTACTTGAAACATCTCTGGATTTTTGAGACACCTTCATCTCCTTTGCACAGAGGGCCACCTCCAGGTGTTGGGTTCCCCTCCCCCAAGCTCAGTGAACCCGTGGAAACTCCAAACATGCGCACTCTCCCTCCCAGAGGAGGGAACAGAATACCACTCCTCTGAGTGCCTTCAGAGTCCGTGGGTCCCAGTGCAACGGAGTCATGCTCCGCTCTTGCCTCCTGGGCCCTGGTTAGGGGGTCTGAGGCCCTGGGCAATTGAGTCATGCTCCGCTCTTTCCTCCTAGGTATCCATCCAGGCACCGTCTGCTCCCTGAGATGATGGCCTGTAGCTACAGTGGGGCATCTCGGGGCTAGGCCCCCTGACTTAAAGCCCTTTATGATCAGGGTCCGGCATACCTAAGGGACCGCCTTTCCCCATATGTTCCCCCAAGGGCACTACGATTGGGGGGGGGCAACATCTTTTGACTACCCCAGGCCTCAGGGACATCAAATTCGCCGAGACTAGGGCCAGGGCCTTTTCGGTGGCGTCTCCTACCTGGTGGAATGAGCTCCCAGAGGAGAGCCGGGCCCTGCGGGACCTTGCACAGTTCCACAGGGCCTGCAAGACGGAGCTCTTCCGCCAGGCTTTCAAGTAGGAGCCACCGCCACTACTGTTCCATCAATGCACCGTTGCCGAAAATTGGCAGAGATACCATCAGGGTGCAAGCGGGCCCTGGGAAGAAGACTATCGGCCGCTTTGGCACTTATGTCGTTGGTCCGGATCCACCCTACCGGAACCCATCCTGGAACTGGGAACATCAGAGCACCAGCACTTTGTTGTACTATTGTTATGTTTTTATCTTGTTTTAATTATGGCTTTTGCCTCAATTGTTAGCCACCCCGAGCCTTAGGGGAGGGCGGGATATACATTGAATTATAACTAACTAAATAAATAAAAAATCCAGCCTAGGGCCCCTCAGTGGTGGCAGGTGCGGGGAAGGAGCTGGGTATTCCTTTAATTCAATCAGCCAGTGCCCCCCTTAGAAATTTAAATGCCCCCCCGACTTAAAAAAATCCCGGCTACAGGCCTGCTGAGATGTCACATGCAGAATGCAAGACCAGGGCTCTATTTAGGGGGCCTGGGCCCCAATGTTGCAATGTCTGTTGCCGGTCCTGGTTGCAGATGTTCCTGCTTCTCCACGTTTGAATCAGCAGGCCAGTTTTTGCTAAGCACGCCTAGACTGCGTGCAGGAGCCATACCGGGATGCAGAAGTTTTGCCTCTGTCGCCCTACCGATGAGAGCAGCTTGTTTGGGGGGTGGGGGGGTGCTAATTCATTCCGTCTTTCCTAATTCGAAAGGAGCGTAAACACCATCGCCTCCTCACACAGCCCTGGACCGAGGGTGCCGTTTAAGCCCAATTACGTGTTATTATTAGCATACATGCCCTTTCTTCTGCTGGCATATTAATTGCACGCTTTGCTCTGCTCCTTATTAGCACAATGAGAGTCTTTTTTTCACACACGCCCCTCCAAATTCTTCAGGCAGCAACCCTCCTGCCTTGTTTTTTTATGCAGGCAAATTTGCACTCCGGGGTCCCAGGGAAGCTGGTGGGCTGTGATTCAGCGGCAATGAAGGGGGGGGCTCATTCGCACAGGACCCTCAGCGCGCCAGGTGCTTTGTAGGGATAGTGCCCTTCTCCAGAGAGCTTAAAATCTGCAGTGGTATTCACAAAATTAAGCTGCAATTGTGGCAGAAATAAAATTAAGATACTGGATGGTTATTCCTTTAGAGTGCAGGCGGAAATTGCCATTTGTATTTTTTAAAAAACCCTCCCTTTATATAGAAAACTAGGGCATCAAGAAGAGGTTCCACGCCAATTTTCCCACTGCCGTGCTTGTATTATTCTTGCGTGGGGCTTTTCATCTGGAGTGTTACGAAGGTGACAAGCCTAGTGCATTACGGGGACCGGACCTCAGGCAATCTCCTTTACATTATAAATAAAATGAGGCATTCCTCATGTAAGCCTTGCTGGAGGAATGGGAGTAGAAGAATGTAATTCCTTCTTCACTTCGAAGCAAGGATGCACTCACAGCCGGACTTGCCCGTGGCACATTTTGGGGAGAATCGCTCAAACATCAGAGTGAGGCCTGGCCCACGGACTGTCCTGTGGAACTACTAGGGCGTTTGGTTTCAAGAAGGCACGGTTTGGCTAACTTGAAGTGGCTGCAGTGTTTGACCCGCCATGATACTGAAAGTCACCAGCAACGGGTATGAGAAATGTAGCTGAGTAACATCCTGAAGATGCTCGAGATGGGACACACTGACGAGCGGGGCTGTCTCCAAGTTCTTGGCAAGACGCTGCCCAGGGTTGCCTCCCAGGTGCGCGGCAAGAGAGGGCAGGCATGTGAAGGGCTGCAGCTACATTGATTCATGGGCTCCCCTTTCCAAGGAAACTACGGTAACATCTGCTGTGATGGCTAAAAGGAGCGGCCACCAGCTGCTGTCCTGCCTCACCCCTTTGCTGGGCCGCCGCTGCTTGTTCAGACAGGAGAGCGAAAGGTGATTAATAGAGTGCAACACACCCAGTGCTGCTAGGGGTTGCCAGCCTCCAGGCCTGGAGATCCCCTGGAATTACAACTGATCTCCAGCCTACAGAGATCAGTTCCCCTAGAGAAAACAGCTGCTTACGAGAGCAGACTCTACGGCAGGAGTGTCAAGCTCATTTGTTAGGAGGGCTGGGCTTGACATGAATGAGACCTTGTTGGGCCGGGCCACGTGTGTCATAAAATGTAATGCCAGGTAGCGGAGATACAAACTTTATAAAGGACACAAACACAAAGGGTGCTTTTTAAAACTTAACATGCTCAAAACATTAGCACTGTTGTTTAACAGTGTCTGATAACTGACACCTCTTGTTCTGAATTATCACATCAAAATGCTTGCGCTGTTGCAATCTTGAGTCTGCTGTTCAGGTGTGGATCTGTAAGCTGCAAACCTACGATGATGCAGCAGCAGCGGCAGAAGACAGCCAGTTCCACTGTTCCACATGTTTGACACCCCTGCTCTACAGCATTATTTCCCACTACATAAGAACATGAGACGCCAATGCTGGATCAGGCCAATGGCCCATCTAGTCGAACACTCTGTCACACAGTGACACTAAGGTCCCTCCTCAAACCCCTCATTTTCTAGAGTTCACCCCCCAAAACTTCAGAATTTCTCAACATGCAGTAGGCAACCTGCTAGCCGTCAGACTATCTGGCCTCCAAATATTGTCTTCTGCTGGAGGAGGGGAGGGAAGGCCTAATTGTCCGAGGCAGGTCCAAAACAATGATTTTTATAACCTAGTCGAATTACTTTATGGCCAGGGCTGGTTCGGGCCCCTTTCCACCCTGGCACCCTAACAGTCAGCCATGTGGCAGGCCTTTCAGGGTGTACCAAAGACCCTGCTGTTACAAGCTCCCCCCAGAGAAAGGGGACAGGTTTCAACAGCTTCTGCTGGAGGTTCCGGGTCCATCCAAGGATGTTGACCTGGATACTTGGCTCAGATTCCCTAAGCAAACATACAGTTGTCCAATGTAACTGGCCCAGATCTCCAGTTCATTTGGGAGAAAAGGGGGCTGTATTTGTCTTGATTAGCCCTAACCTGGCTGGCTCAGATCTCAGAAGCTAAGCAGGGTCAGCGCCGGTTAGTACTTGGACAGGAGACCATGAATGAAGTCAGGGGTTGCTATGCAGACGCAGGCAGTGGCAAAACACCTCTGAATGTCTCTTGCCTCGAAAACTCTATGGGATTGCCAAAAGTCAGCTGTTAACTTGACAGCACAAAACAAGTGATGGTTAAAATAGACATTAGACTCCTGCAAAGACTGGCAGAAATGATTCCCTGTCAATTCTCCTTCTGTATCTTTTTTTTGTATGCAACTGTCTTAAAATTAGTTAATTATGTTCTTTCTCCAAAAAGAGAGGAATAAATGTCATTGATAAATGGTGTGTCTTAATCACTGGCATCTCTTGGCTTTGTGCTGTGATTTCCAATTCAGTTTTCTGGCTTTTTTTTTTGTTCACTTGTGCGGTGGGAGATCGCTGTGTTCTCTCTCGCTTTACTGATGGCATTGCAACGTCCTTGGGAAATAAATTTTTAAAAATCAAAATATCCCCTGGGGAAGGAGAGAAATGAAGGCCCAGCAGGTAACAGCATACCAGCAGGGAAGGGGGGGGGAGAGAGAGTTTTGCACTCCCTTGTCTTGAAAAACACCATCTGGGATTACTTTTTCCGCCTTCTTTTTAAAATAATTGGCCACACGCCTAAAGGAACGTGAAAAAAAGCACACCACAAGAAAAAAAAAGGGACAATTTTCTGTTTTCTGCATCTCTTAATGGAATGTCAACCAACTCCACCTTATATAAGAGTTGGGCCCCAGAACATGTGCAAAGAGCTGAAGGCATCTCTCTCCCCTCCCCCACTCACATCTAATTTTCAAACAAACTGGTCTTTAGATTGGGAGATTTCATCTTAACAGAAGGCTGCTATGACAACAGTACTGCTGAATGTTGGCTGAGCATTCTGTTTTGATATTATAGTACAGATTTTATTTTCTTATGAGACAGTGAGGCTGTATTCTTTGTTTACTAAAACAAAGTTTGAGCCCAGTGGCACCTTTAAGACCAACAAAGTTTAATTCTGGGTAGTAAAATTTGTGGCAGGGGATGAGCTTTTGTGAATCACTGCTCACTTCTTCATATACAGCTAGAATGGGAGCCCATCTGTCCTGTTTATTGGAAAGCGGAGTGATTTCAGATGCCGAATAACATTAGCAGGTGAATGACAACTGCAGGCATGATTGGATTCAGGTGGGATATGCAGAGGGGTAATAGGTGTGGAGAAACCAGCATTGGTAATGAGACAGGAAACCTAGGTCTTGATTAAGTCCAGGTGGGTGCATTTTCTTGCGCTACAATTACCAATTGTAATTAAGCAGTCTCTCCCTTCCCTCATTTTATTCTCAGAACTGTGTGTGGTAGGTTGGGCCCATCCCATATCCATCACAGGTACTTGGAAACACAGCCTGTAATGGGTTTTCGCCACCTTGCCAAAACAAGATACAACTCACTTCAGGTCCTGAAAAGATATTCTCTAAGTGGCAAAGGGAAACTGCCCTATGTTATCTGGTGCTCAGAGTTTTCTTCTTGATAAGTGCTGCGTGACAATTCACCGGCACAATCTATCACTCGGAGAACTAGGCAGGGAAGCTGCCGAGTCTGTTGCTCATGCCGGTGCTTGGAAAAGGACACTGGGGACCTCAAGGCTGGAAAGGACAAAACGAGCTTAAATCCCAGTTCCTGATTTCATCCTCATGTACACCAGGCCATTTTCTCAACGCCCTCAATTAAGCGGCTGCCTGCAAAGTGGGAACTGGATTACGAACGCGGAGTCTGCAGAGAAGAACATCTGCTGCTTCATTTCACAAGCCGCCCACCCACCCCCATCTCTCTTCAGTACTGGTATGAACTCTATTAAGAGACCCCTCTGCCTCCAACACTTCTGCCGGTTCCACTGCTGGGATCTTGAACTCCCTCTCGCACACTGATGTGACGGTACACTGATCAAACCCTTCTGAGGCTGTTGGGGAAGGTGAGAGGGTGTGCCAGGGAAACCCTGGCTCAAATGCCCACTACTCCGCCACAGAGCTCCTAGTGACCTTAGGCCAGATACGCTCCCCAGTGCGGCCCTGTAACTTAAAGGGCAAGGATGTTGAGAGAATGAAATGGAGGAAGAGAAAACCATGCCCGGCTCTAAACTCCTTTGAGGAAGGGAGGAGTAAAAATCAAACTGGTGAAAATGAAACAGGTGGGCAGACTGGACAGTCTGTGCTTTCTTATGACCAGCATCCCCACCTGGGGAAAAGCAACCAGATCAGATTGTGTGAGTTAGACGGACCAACGGTTTAACCTGGGACAAGCGTCGTACAGTCAGCTCTGGCATACATTATGGCAGAAGTGAAGTCACAAGGTCTGCGTCACACTTGCACATGAACACTCATCACTTTTGTGGACAGACCGTTGTAGTTGCACGTACACCACACGAACTTCCCTCTCCCTTCATCCTACAAGGAATGTTTAGCTCTCCATCAGTATAGCAGCACGATTCCCAAGTATGGAGAGCAATAGTCCTAATGTCAACTTCCAAATTCTGTGGTGTTGCTGTTCAGTCACACAGTTGAGTCCAACTCTGTAGTATGTCCCAGAAAATTTGCCACTGATTCTCATACACAAAAGAAGGGGAGATTGGATTTATACCCCTCCCTTCACTACCCAAAGGTGTCTCAGAGCGGCTTACAAACTCCTTTCCCTTCCCCTCCCCACCACAGACACCCTGTGAGGTGGGTGGGGCTGAGAGAGCTCTTGACAGAAACTGCTGTTTTTCAAGGACAGCTCTTATCAGAACTATGGCTTGCCCAAGGTCATCCAGCAGGTGCAAGTGGCGGAGTGGGGAATCAAACCCGGTTCTCCCAGATTAGAGTCCACGCACTTAACCACTACACCTGAAACTCAGTGTTAATTAGGGTTGCCTGATCTGGGCTGGGAAATTCCTGGAGATTTGGGGGGGGGGGGAGTCTGGGAAGGGGAAATGAGGAAGAGAGGGACTTCAGTGGGGTATAATGCCATACAGTCCACCTTCCAAAGTAGGGAGAAATAGTTGCCTGGAGACGATTTGCAATCCCAGGAGATCTCCAGCCGCCATCTGGACATTGGCAACACTAGTGCTATGGCATCTGTTTTGCAAGTAAACATTCCCAGGCTCAATCCCAGGCACCACCCGTTAGAAAAGTTCAAGTAGCAGAAAATAAAACATCTCTCATAGAAAGAGGAGTCTTTCCCCTTAAATTCAGGAGGAAAGAGTCCATCTTAGCTCAAGTAAGCAGCCATGAGCACATGGTCCCGAGGAAGAAAAGGACAATCCCCAAACATTGAAACCAAAGTAATCTAAAATATATTAAGTGCCTTTCTCTTATTAAATCAGAGAGGTTTTTAGACCTAGAGACAAGAGGATGAGTAAAACTTTTATCTTCCCCTGCTCAGTCTGTTGTGTGTATTCATACAGTGTGTGCTTTCAATTTACTTATTAAACTTTTTCATTTTAAATGCGGTTAATCCGATCTCTGAAGCACGCTAAGCCCCACTGTGTCTACATTTACCGAGATGGGAAAAGCACAGAGACAGACCCCTAAAATGGTGTTTAAGAGAGAGGAGCCCAAACGCAAACCCTTAGGCTGTGGCAAACCTCCTAACGGTCGTTTGCTGCCGGTGGTGTTCCCATGAGAGAGAAGTCAGACGGCAGAGGAACCTGGAGGCTGGAGACTCCCAAGATGCAGAGACAGGCCTGTGTACCACCACACTAGTCACAAGTAGACAAGCCTGTGACAGATCGATGGCTATCGGGCAGCTTCACGTGTGCAAAGAGGAGCTTAATTTTCTGAAGCCTTTCACAACAGCCAAGCAGATCCTCTTTATGTTTCAAGAGCAACATACAACAAGCAGCAAGAACAGATCATACAAACTGTATTTCAGCACACACACACCCAAACACCTCCACTTTGCTTGCCATCTGACCCAGCCAAGTCACTGAAAGACTGATTGCCAGGAAGCGTTTTATTGTTAATACCAACCAGGAGCATAAATATCTCATCCCTAGGAAATGCACCAGGGGAGAGAGGACAGTGGCATCACATTTTTTTTTTTTTTTGGGGGGGGGGGGAACACAAGAAAGGAGAAGCAGAGGAATAAGGTAGCCTTCCCCCGATAGCTCCTGTACTTCAGCTGGGGACTTGCTCAGCCAGTGCACTAGAGAGGTCCAGCCAGTGTTCCGATGCAAGGGCCACAACACAGCTGGGGAGAGCACAGGGGGGTTCAAACCCCTCCCTTGCCACGACACTTTACTAGCTACCTCGGGCTAGTCACGTCCTCTCACCCTGACCTACCTCACAGAGTTCTGCTGAGTACAAAACAGAGGGGAGGACCACGCACACCACGCCTTGAGGTGCTCAGAGGAACAGCAGGGTAAGGAGGTGAGTGAAGAACAGAACATCCCAAAAAGTTCTTGAAGGAACAGAGGGGAGAAAGCTGTCCTTCGATCTGAGCGATAACCGCACAAGTACTAGCCAATAGATGCCCCTCATACTGGCACAGCCGCAATCCAGACTGCACTAGCTATTGCAACACAGGTCTGAGCAAGGAGAAACATTTTTCCTAGCAATGGTGTGTTTTGAATGTTGAGAATGTTCTGCACCAGGAACACATGCTGAAGTGAATCCATCTAGATTCCCTGGAATAGGGGAGGGGGAAAAAGAATAGGGAATAAAGCTTGAATTGAAAGGGATGAACTGCATTTATTGCTGGTTTCATTTCATTGGAATCTCATTACCGGCCCCAGTCGAGGCTTATTTTCCACACTGAGAACGTCATTAAAAAGCTGCAAATTGAAACTCAAGTATCGTTTTTTCGGCAACAGGGGTGCTGCTATTGCAGGTAGACAATGTTTATTCATTAAGAGTGACCTCTCTCTCACATGCATACACACATATACACGAACACACCCACAGAGCAACGGCGCCTGCACCCTCACAGCTACAGGCCCCATGAACTGATTGTGCTCATCGTCACAGCCGGGTTTTTAAGCCTCTAGATCACAACTGCTGTCCCAAAGACGTAGGAACAGGAGGAATGGGTTTCTTCTTAAATACTTTCCAGAATACCACAGCTGCCTTCCTGGAAGTACTGAGAAAATCCTGGCATGTAACAGAAAAGGAAACACTTCGGGATTTGGCAGCAGCACTTGGTCGTTCAAGGGGGTGAATGTGCCACTTCCCGGCAAGTTCAGTACATCTGATTCAAAGTGCTGCTGTTTTAGGGCCTTCTCATCAGACGTAGGGAAAAGATGGGTCCCTTGCAGTACCTGTGACTGGATCCCTCAAGTGCACAATTCAGTGACTCCAATGAGATCTGACCACAGAAAAGCAAACCCAGTCAAGGGGCTCAGCAATTCCACCTCACCAGTCAAGGCAGGCTCAGGGCAAATACGACAGGAAAGAACCTGTTAATGGTCAGTGGTAATCCACGTTAAAGGTTAAGTAATGCGGTCTGTATAGAATTGTTTAATGCTTGTTCTGGTTTGGCACTTGGCCGTCACACAGATCTGGGTCACCTGCCATTCCTGCAGTGCATACAGGTCTCGTGCGAGCTGCAACGAAGCCAACCTTGTTTCCATCAGAGGCTCATTTCCACAGCACTCGAAGCTGTGCGGCTTCTATGACTATAATCTCCTCATACTGGGAAAGATTTGAGAAAACCAACACGTTTTCCTGCACAGATTCCTCAAACAGAGCCTCAGAGCAGACTAGTGCAGAGAAGGTAGTTAGAAACACTGCAGCCAACCGGAAGTCAATCAGGCCGATAAAAAGAGGTACGCAAGCATGTAATAAATATGGCAAAACATCCCCCATGACAATAAATGGGAAGCAATAACTCATGTTCACCCGCCCTCCCTTCCCCACCCCCAGCTTTTTAGCAAAGAAAACATGGATGTTGGCAAAACACCTGCAAGCCGCTCAATTTGGCACCAGCAATCGGTCCATTTCCAGTTTCACACAGAGAAGTCGCTCTCCGAAAACACACAAACATGACCTACATAAGCACTAACGCTCAGAGGCTTGGAGGAGAAGGATGTCGGCAGCAATTCTTAAAAACACAAAAGTTAAAAAACAAACAGGCGGGACTGGGAGGGTGTGTGTGAGGAGTGTTTCCACTGGTCATGTTTTCTTCCTTTTATCCAATCAGAGTCCACCTTTTCTGAGCCAATCATAAATGCATTCCTGGAGTTAGCCTCAATTAGCACAGCCCAGCTGAGCCACCAACAGGGCATGGAGGACAGACTGCTACAAGATGCATTCAGACAGCTGGGCAAGAAGAAACTGAACTGGGGGACGAGGGAAGGCTACCATGGGGGGCAAATCAGGAGAGGGCAAAGGAACTCATGAATGTCCAGCCATCTTCCTTGATCTCCACGAGCCTCGTTTTCCCTGGTCCAGCTCTGTACTGCTGGGACGGCCTTTCCATTACTGCCTTCTGTCTTCCGTCTCCGATCTGGAAAACGCCATCACCCCATCCTCGGCACCTGTGGCGCAGGAGGAAAATACAAGAGAGATGGGTATGACCCTTTGGCACACAGGTAGGCTGCAGCTACAGAAGAGATGAGATGCTTACCTATACAGTGAAAAGAACTTCCTTTGGGACAAGAAAGGGTAAGGAGGAAGAAGCCCAAATAAGAAGCTTGCATCAGAGCAGACACTGATTGTTACAATATTATTTTAGCACTCTTTGAACTACTTTTCTACATGGATTGAAGGTCTTAATTCTTAATCACAAAGTGTGAGATTTAAATGTTAGTTTGCATGTACATATATATTTATTTTTAAATGCATAATCTCATCAAGTTTCAGTGGCTTAATATATTACATTACAATACAAACAAAAAGATCAGCACCAACCTTACTAAAATGCTACCCAGTGATGGAACTCAGTCCCATCTGTCAAATTATCACAAAGTTACACAGGCAGGCCAAGGAAATGTTCAGCCTGGAGAAGGCCCTTTGACAAAAGCAGCACGTTACAAAGCTTCCGGCACTTAATGTCTGAATTGTGTTAATGGTCAGTGACTGCATATCGTGTAAAAGACAATGCAGGAAGACACAGCTTTGTCTTTGTCTCCTAGCCTGTTGTGACTTAATTGCCATCATCATCCTGTTGACACTCCCCGATTTCTCCAGGGCTTCCTTGGAATCGTTTGCTGTGGCCCTTTGTCCCAAGATCCTCTGCTGTGTTCACTGTGAGGCACAAAACATGGCAGCTGCTTCCCGTGTTGTACGTGTGCCTCATGGGACTTGCTCACCGTGTTACATGTGCAGTATGTACATTCAGGCTGGGAGGCAGGGGGGACACACGAAGGGGTGGCAGCAACAACCGTGCATTCTGAGGATTAGCTATTGTGCATTCTGAGAATTAGCTTTGTCAAAGTCCAGCAATGCATTTAGTTGCAACAACACTGGAAGGCAGAGGAGGGAAAGAGGGTCCCCAGCCGGTTCCTCTGAACTTCAGCTCTTCTCTAAGGCAGGATTGTGGCAGAAGGGTTTTAGGAGGAACGTCTCTGCAATGTTTTCATTTGTCACAGGATGTCTGGCCTTCCGATACTGAAATGAAACAATCTCCTTACTCTTTCATCTGCAGATCCTCAGTGAGCGGAATAAAATGAGGAAGTCATCTGCCCCCCAGAAGTTCCTACCCACAGTTTCAAATGTTTGACTAAGCAGTCAAATGAGCTTCATATTTAAAAAAAGGGCAAAAGATCTTTTTAGAACTAAACGATGACATGAGGCACTTTTTCCCCCCTGGCGCCACACATACTAATTAGGCCGGCGTGAACAGATTATATTGGTTTGCTCTGCAGGCTTTCTCTTAAAACTATTAGTGAACAGACAGCCATTCTAAACGCGACTGGTCCAACTGAAGTAACTTTGCCGCTTCTCCTAGCAAAAGAGTAATGTATCCCCCTCCTTCCACAAACCCGCAGCCTTACTGATCTTTTAATATGTAGGTTCAAAGCTCCGCAACACCTCTGGACAGAGATTGAAAACCTTGCTACTTTCTTGAAATAACCACAACAGAGGCCAAACGGAAACTAAGCTTCCTTGCAATTTTCCCAAAAGCAAATTGTTAAATGCAACTGCTCTGATCTTGTTACGTCTGCATACTATTGTTGAGAGACACTTCTCCTCAACTCTTCTGGTCTGCCTCACCTTTCTAGCCAAGAATAAAATAAGGATTTGTCAGATACCACCTGCTGGACTAACACTACTAAAGGTTTAGACAGGCTAAGAAGCTTAGTGGGTTGAGACAAATTAAGTGGAAGGTCTTTTTTAAAAAATAAAAGGTTTAAGAAAGGAAAAATAAAGTTAAGATACTCTACCATTTCAAGCATTCTGCAAGATAACCATTAGCAAGGTGAGACACCACAAACTGTACAAAGTTGACTCTCCTGCCATATCGAATCCGAAATCTCAAACATACAAAATAATTACACTTGGACATCAGCATTTGAACCTCAAACTAGAGAGCTTGGATTCTGACCCGATATACTCAACCAGAACTGAGAATGCAAGCATGAATAGCAGATGTGGCCGTGAGGGTCATTTGTCACATCTTATTCCATGTACGTTAACAAGCTTTTTATAGCAGTAAGTCTCCAGATGTTGCCAACACAAGACTGATACTGTACAACTGACTACAAAACCAGTTATGTGATTTGCGGATCATCAACTGTAGAGGGTCTTACACATGACCCTTTGCCATTAAAGGTTTCTAATGTTTTTTTGTCACAAAATGTAATTTCTTCTAAGCAATAAAGCAAGTGAAGTATCGCTCTCCGTGTACAGCAGGACCTCATAGCATTTCCATTACATGGGAGCCACTGGATCCTTCCTTTCACTATTATTCTACTTTTTGTCAAAAACTATACACAAAATAGTGGCGATCTTCAAAAGTTAAGCAGATACAGGCTACCAGGGCTGTGGTCAGCTGAAACACTGCCCTCCCCCATAAATACAATGAATTTGAGAGGTCACTGCAGAATCTTAAGAGAGTAACGTACCGGGACATTTCAAGCTTTCATGGCTAGAGTAAACACTGTTGTATGCATTAAAGGCATCCTAATTTGAATAATGCCTGCATGCATATTATAATACATGGCTGTAGCCACCATATGTATTTTCTGGACTACACTGGTACGGTAGCTATGAAGCAGGAAAAAAAAAAAAGTAATGTTGTGGGTTGTAAGCTGGACAGATGACTCGTTACACCAAAACAGGCAGAAAGCCTTTTGGATGCTCTGAAGTACTGAGCCAGCTTGGTGTAGTGGTTAAGATCAGCAGACTCTAATCTGAAGAACCGGGTCTGATTCCCTTTTCCACCCACATGAAGCTGGGTGACCTTGGGTAAGTCACAGTTCTCTCAGAGCTCTCTCAGCCCCACCTACCTCACAGGGTGTCTATTGTGGGGAGAGGAAGGGAAGGTAATTGTAAGCCACTCTGAAACATTTTCGGGTAGTGTAGATCGGGGTATAAAACCAACTGTTCTTCTATATAGATGCTATTTTATTATTTTGCCTGGTTATGTTGGAAAATGAACTGTTCCTACTTTAGGGCTGCCAATTCCCCCCGGGGGGCAGATTTCCCCCCGCTTTGGAGGCCCGATTTCCGCCCCCACGGAATCGGGCCCCGGGGGAAACCCCACCCCCTCATGCACGTCACAGGCAAGTGACGTCATGACGCCGGGCACGCTGGGGGCGGAGCCACAGCCATTTGAGGGGAAAACATAGTTTTCCCCTCAAATGGCTGTGGCCCCGCCCCCAGCGTGCCCGGCGTCATGACGTCACTTGCTTGTGACGTGCATGCGGCGCGCGCGCACCCCAGGAGCCATCCCAGACTCCCCCGCCAGCGAGGTAAGTCGATTTGGCAATCCTATCCTACTTATCGGCTTTGTTACACTTACATAGTTTGCTGTATTTTCAATTTTCTGTCACATACAGCCCTGATCTGGATAGCCCAGGCTAGCCCAATCTCATCAGCTTTCAGAAGCTAAGCAAGAGTCTGTCCTGGTTAGGACTTGGATGGGAGACCACTGAGGAAGGACAGGTTTAGTACAACAAAGGCAAGCCAAGGGAAGCCACCTCTCTGAAAACCCCGAGAGGTCACCATAAACCAGCTGCAACTTGACGGCATTTTCCACCGCCACTGAAAGAGAAGGAACGAAGAGGGCAAGTGGGACATAGCAAAAAAGTAAGTAGGATAGGAGCAGTGTTCCCTCTAAGCTGAGTTAGTGTGAGCTAGCTCACAGGTTTTTAGCCTCCGGCTCACACATTTTTGTCTTAGCTCAGGAAGGATGGCTCCAAAGCAAACTGATTTATGCAGCAGCCAAATCGCTCGCTCACAACTTTAATTCCAGTGGCTCACAAAGTAGAATTTTTGCTCACAAGACTCCACAGCTTAGAGGGAACATTGGATAGGAGCAGTGTTCCCTCTAAGCTGAGTTAGTGTGAGCTAGCTCACAGTTTTTTAGCCTCTGGCTCACACATTTTTGTCTTAGCTCAGGAAGGATGGCTCCAGAGCAAACTAATTTATGCAGCAGCCAAATTGCTCGCTCACAACTTTAATGCCAGTAGCTCACAAAGTAGAATTTTTGCACACAATACTCCACAGCTTAGAGGGAACATTGGATAGGAGCCACACGTCTGTGCAGAGATCAGATCCTCAAGTGATTCAATCATCCGTGTGATCCGTTTCAAACTGTTTTTCCTTCCTAAGGTTAATTTACTGCCTGCAGCTAATAGCCAGAAGTACTTTACTCTGATTTTATCCTTTGTTTGGGCCTAGTACAAAAAAAGGGGCTGAACTAGTCTTTAAGATGGCACATAACTCTTTTGTTCTGATTATTAATATGATACTATTGGCCCCAAGCGCAGCCTCCTTAGAAAAGCATAAGATTAAGTATGTGTAAGCTCTATTAGACTTGCTACATTAGGAAAAAAAGAATCAATCGGGAAAAGGCAAGACAGAAATGCAAGGTCAGGTGCAAACCTTCAGATGCCTCCCCCTTAATATGTGGTGTGCACCACCTTTAAGTCTAAAGGTGCCATTGCTGTGTAAATTCCATGGAAAGCAGGGTTTCCTAGCAACAGCAAGATCACAGATGACATCACGGCACAAAGTAGATGAGATGGGTTACCTAACAGGCAGCAGATGTTTGGTTTCTCTCCCCGTTCCCCTACAGCATTTCCCTCTTCCTAAACTGGAGTAAAATAATAAAAAATAAATAAAAATCTCCTCGCGGGTCTTATGTAAGTACACAAGACTTATTTCAAGATAATCTGCCCAGCCCTCCCAGCCAATTTCTCCTTGATGAATTCAGCAACCGAAATCTCTCTCCCCCCTTTTTGACACATCCAGATTACAGTGGCCAGGGCTGAGCAGTTCACAAACACACAAACTCCAGCTGCATAGAGGATATAAAGGTTGTTGCAGCTGGATTATCTATAGCTGGTTTTTTATGCAGGGAAACTAGAGCAAGGTATTAAAATCTATCCTGTGTTTCCCCCGCCCTTCTTCCAAGAAGCTCAGAGCAGCATACAGAGACCCTGTCGTGCCCCTAACCTCAGAACCTTGTGAGGTAGGTTAGGCTGGCAGACAGCAACTAGCTAAAGGGATTTCAAAGTCTAACATACTAGGCACTGCATAACACTGGGTTCCCCGTTATTCCAGTTGTAGAATTTGGGTCTTCCACCTTAGAATCTACCCTGGACAGCCCAGGCTAGCCTGATCTTATCAGATTTCAGAAGCGAAGCAAGGTTAGCCTTGGTTAGTCCTTGGATGGGAGACCACCTAGGAAGTCCAGGGTCGCAATGCAGAGGCAGGCAACGGCAAATCACCCCTGAATGTCTCTTGCCTTGAAAATCCCATGGGGGTTCACCCCAAGTCAGCTGCAACTTGAAGGCACTTTCCACCACCACCAGCTTGGAATCCTGGGTTGCTTAAACCTCAGAACTTTGTATGTTGAAAGCAACAGACGATAAAAGAATGTGTCTTGGGGGAAAGCTTGGTGACATGTTCATTTTCTGTGCCCAGGGATTTTCTTTGGAGTGCCCAACCACATAAATCTGCGCCTGGGACTTAGAAGCCTTTTTACATTTTTACGGCGGGATCAGACCTGTAGTCATCTACTTCATTTTACTTCATCTGCCAGGCATTACACCTGCAAACCCCCCACCCAATGCAGGAATCTAGAAACCCCTTTGGAAGTTCAGTCAGACGGCAGGGAAGATGATCTGTGGGATTTCAAGACTAGTCGCTTTTAAAGCTAGGAGTGGGAGAGAGAGAACTATGCTGGCGCAAGGGCCAAAGTCATGCAGCTTCCCACTCAGCTACACATGGTGTAGTGGTTGGAATGTTCGGCTAGGATCTGGGAGAACAAGATTCGAATCCCTACTCTGCCATGGAAACCCGCTGGGGCGACCCCTTGGGCCACTCAAACACTCTCAGCCCGACCTTCCCCACACAGTTGCTGTGAGGATAAAATGGAGGAGACAAGAACGATGCAGGCCACCTTGGGTCTCCATGGGGGAGAAAGGGGGGGCATAAATGAAGTAAATAGATAAATTGCTCTACAGCCTACGCAAGCAGCAGATTGCAAGGACAAAATAAAGAGCTTGTCACAACCAAAGCTAATTAGGTTGACAGTACCTGAGAATTCAGCACATCATCCATTAACAGATGCTTAAACAGCAATTATGGATGACTGCTTCATGCAGGATAAAGGAAAGGCTGGCTCAAAGAAGGCAATAAGCTTAAAGCCCAAAGCAACTGGATACTACACTGATGCCCGTGTGAAGTCACTCCCTTCACCTGGCTTCAAGAACTACTTGACTTCTGGACTATGAGGCAAGCAAGAAATTCCTCCCTCGGTAATCAGGTGGAAGTTTTTCATTTTGCCTTTTAACTCACGGATGTGTGGCTGGGAGGCTACTGAACACACGTGGCCTAGACCGTGACGTCTTATTTCCAAAGCTGTTCTCAGCACCTATCACGTGGTCTGTGTTCAGTCGAGCTTTCTTGCATTCTGGGAGGCAGCTGCTGCTGCAGAACTTTAACCAGTCCTACCGTTAACAGAATCAGCACAGGTTAAGACCTAAAGCAGATACGCATTCCAGCCTCACTTGCATACATTTAACAGGTAAAATGAGCTCAAGCAAAACTAGAGAAGGCCCGTTGCATCAGGAAAATCAATGAGCTTGAACTGCAGCAGCTGTGGATATTCGCTCCCATGCAGCGAGACCCGAAGACATGTGTCTGCAGCTCTAGCTCCAAGCAGGGTTTTTTTTAAAACACACAAAGCGGACTATGATTTTAACAGTGGCCTCAGATTTCTCGACAGACTCAGCCTTGTTCTCTTGACAGCTCAATGGTGCCCTACAGCTATGGTGCCCATCTGCTCTTCCCCCGTCTCGTTCTCATAAGAAGCCTACAGTTGATGCTTCATCCGACTAAGCCTCCAAAAAGTATGTGGGGGAGGCATGCACTGCCAACAAAATACAAAGCTATGGCATAAATGGAGGAAAAGGCAATCTGGGAAAAAGCCATTTGAAGAAGCTACGAGGCCAGGTACCCAGCAACATCAGTCCGGAGTAGAAAAAAGAATAGAAAAGTATTCTATTGTTGGCCTCTTCAAGCTCAGTCTGATAGAGAAAGTTGGAGTGGCTCATTGTACTCTCAGTTCCCCAACTGCCTTGGGAATCCTTGTCTCTTTTATTTTGTATGCATCCGTGGGGCAGAATGTGTTTGATTGCACGTGTGCACTATGTTATCCCCACCATCCATCGAACACCACACACAATTTAGAAAAACGAGGCTACCTCAATTTGGCAATTGTATGGCCAACCTATGCTTTCTTGGCTACCACAATAGGCAAACTTTATACTTCCTGCCAGCTCACAAGAATGAGAATGACAGGAAAGGAAGGAGAACAGCAGGGGGCAACTCCCTGCATCTTTAACCTTTTGCATGGAAGCTTCTACCCCAGTATTTCAGCTCTCTCTTTTACACTCTAACAAACAGATTTCTAAAGGGGGGGGGGGGAGAAGGACCTTGCTCAAAGAATGAGAACTGCAACAACTTAGGCCCATTTCTTTTCTTTTGCATGTGTGCTGAAATTTCCTGTATTAGATGATCCAACTCTTACGTGCATACTTTTGCCATTTATGTATTTTTAAGAAGTAACAGGAATCGGGTAAATGTGAAGGTCAGGGCACTGCTCAATGGTGTAGAACAGTCCAGAAGATGCAGGTTGATTAACTCCACATTTGCCTATGATGTGTTTGTGGATCAGCATGAATAAATGCTGACTTACTGAACAGAAAAGCAGCTTGTGAAGATTCACATTAAATGACTCATTCTACCAAGCCCCACTTTATACAGGTTTGGAGCTGCTTGAGTCTGTTGCATTTTGGACTCCCCAGCAATGCCCATAAGGTACGTTAAGAGTGACTCACAAACCGTGTCTGGACTAGAAAAAGGAACATGTGACAAATAATGAAGTCACAATTATAGCTTGGGAGCAGAACTTTAATGTGGAATTTTTTTTTTCTCTTGTGAAAGCAACCCTGACAGCTGGAAGAAGGATGTACTTTCTGGAGCATGTTGCATGTGGTTTAGCTTTCCAGCCAAATTCTACACCAGCTTAGTAGAAACCATGGATCTTTATTTTTCCCCTGAAGGGTTTCATATACTTTACCTTAATAACCATCTCCCAGGTAAGAAAGGCTAAGAGTTTGTGGAAAAGTGCATCTAGAAAGCTTTATATCTGATCACGGATTTGAACCTCTGTCCCTTTGTTCCAAATCCAACACTCTAGCCACTCTGTTATACAGGAAGTTTTTGGCAACACATTTCAGTGATGGGTCCTTCGCCTCTTTGAAACAAGAAATAGAATGCTAAATGCACTGGAAGCTATCTTATATCAAGTTGGATCATTGATACTTCTTGCCCAAACCATCCCCTCTAACTGATAGCAGTTCTCTCGAACCTCAAGGAGAGAAAAATCTTCAGCAATACCTGCTGTCTGAAATCACTGAGCTGGTGATTCCAAGGAATGAACTCTGGATCTTTTGCATGCCAGGCATGGGGGGTGCTACTGCTGAGCTGTTGCTGCTCAGACTGGACTATCCTGGCTAAGGGAAAGTGTGACAGGCAAGGATCTCATTTCCCCTTCCAGGTTCAAACATCCTTTGCCTTCATGTACAATTGAAGGACTCTTTCCTCCCTGCCAATTCAGGCCACATCAATCTTAGAACCAAACACCACACTGCACATACAGTATTCCCCCAAAGTGGGTGTCACAGTGCCACCACCTTAACTAGCTCCCACAAAATTGCAGTGACCATCTTTTTCCTAAACTCACAGTGCGGGTGGAGCAGATTTATTTATAAGCACCAGCCCCTAAAACCACCTGCGCAGAATATGTTTGTAGCTTAGCTCCGTGCTCCCCGAGAGACTTGGCTTTCTCCAAGAACCAAGAAGACACTGTTGCTATAGCAACCAATGGCAGTGGAGTCACCAAGGTGGATACTACCACTTACCAACAACCCATCCAATTTTCCAGTTCCATCGTGCAAATAACTAACAGCAGAGCTCACTAACACACCAATTTAGATTGCAAAAAAGCCAAAGGCCAAACTGTATGTCAAAAGTGGCATTTTGACAGCGAGAGCCCTGTAAATTTATCTGACAAACAGCAGCTCAGAACAGACCCTCAAGAGCTGCCGCTTTCCCTCTCGCTTTAATAGGCGGGGAGCTAATGCAGAATAGATCAAAACAGGAGACTGAGAAGGTGGCCAACATTCCCCCAGGCATGTACTTACATAGATTAATGCCTCCGTTCTTTAGATCTTTCATACTTCTAAGCTCACGCTGCAAAGCAATCCTTGGAGCCTCAGTTTCAAAATATCCCCTTGGTGACCGAAACGCCAAAGAGACAGCTTGCTTCATAGAAGTACGGTACTAATTACTTCACACCCTTGAATTCAGACCACTGTGTCTGCAATATTTCCAGATCTTAAGACACACAAATCCTACGCTGTCTACGTTTCTGTATCCCAGTCATGCAGCTCCATTGTCTGATCCTTCACAAAACTTAAAGCTGTAACCCTTTTCTTCAGAGGACTTGGCAAACACCTGAACCCCTGTTGGAAAGAGGGGCATCCCATTCTGTAAGACAAACACCAAACAGTACAGCCAAGTTCCAAACACACAACACCACCATTCTGCAAGCTGTGTACTCTATTGCCTATGTAGACACAAAAGATATCTACCTGAGGCCTGCATCTGGCTAGCATCTTGGACTGGCTCCCTCCGCTAGGGACAAGAAGAAGTCAAACACAACTTGCCTCATTCAGCAAGTACCTTTGTTCCTGGCTATGGTAATAAAGGTGTGGTGAATAATCACCATGATATGTATCTCAGAAGGGAGCTGCTGCAGGTGGAAACAGAATACACACAGCATGGGTTTCAGGGTCGAAATGCAGAATGGCAACCATGGGGAGCAAGCAGCATAGAAAAACAGCCATGCCAACGTATCATTGACTCAGCAAATTTTACACTGCAGCCATATTGAGAAAAATATAAATCGGGGGTCCCCAACATGGTGCCTGTGGGCACCCTGGCAACTGCCAACCCCTTGTCTGGTGCCTGCCAAGTGTTTTTACAAAATGGGTGAAGCTGGGTAGGGTTGGCAACTCAAAAGGGTCCCCTCATGGCCCACAGGCAATCAGGTCGCCTACAGGAACCCGCCAAAGTAACGGGCGACATTTCCCAGGAGAAATACTGCACCGGGCACCCAAGGTCATATAGCACAGCAGACAGATAAAAAAACAGCAGACAGATAATAAAAAACAAAAGGAACAGCAGAAACGAAAGTCATCATCTCATCTCCATGACAGCCAGGCAAGAGGCCGAGCTGACAACAGCTCCTGGAGATTTGAAGGGCTCTGCAGCGCGAGGATCTTTGCTGTGGGACTGGAGTTAAGCAGCAGCAATCATTTTGTGGCTGGCTCCGCCTCCTGAGGCAGCCATTCCGTGGCTTCTTTGTGTTGTTGCGCCCACCACACCGTGTCAGAATTGCCAAGGTGTCCACAAATTCAAAAATGTTGGGGACCTCCAGTATAAACCTTAGCTAACTCCACAATAAAACTAACTTTGGGAGTTCAAAGGTGTGTGTGGGGGGATGTTTTTTTTCTATAGCCGCCAAGCCATACAGCAAAGGCCTTTTGAAACCTCACTCAGATACAAGATATTAAGTAAAGACAACAGACAAAAGCATATCTTAAGGATGCTTTTTACTGGTGGTGGTGGGAATATCCAAGCATGCAACTAGAAGACATACTGCCATCTAGAGGAGAAGCCTTTAATTCACATGCTGGGTTTCAGATCAATCTCTGATTTTCTAAAAACTTACCCTCCCCTCCCTTTACATACTTCTATAGCGTTCCTTTCTCCCACGCATACAGAAGCTACTGTGCGGATTTAAATATAAGTGACATATGCTATTGTGATGACTCAACTACGCAAGTTATTTGGCGCCAAAGATCCTCCAGCCTCATCATATTGAACCTCTCTAGGGCTTAGATTAAAAGTCTGAGCCTCCCTAAATGCAAGACAGAGGTTGCCCAACGGTGCTTATCCACAGTTTAAAGACAAGATTAAAGAGGAAACAGGGTAATGCCTGGAGGAAGCAAGCAGCTCAAATTGGTTGACAAAAACCCTGAAAGTCTGAAACAGCCTCCTGCAATGTCCAAAGAAGAAAGGGCCCTCTGTCAACCAAGACAGGGTCAGGGAGGTGAGTGTATGTTTTCCCCAATGCCCAGAGGAAAGGAGCACAGGGCAGGGAAGAACAGAATATTTGGGATGGGACACCCACACCAGGATAAGGATTGAAGCATACTGGCTGGAGAAAAAGAAATGTATTTCCATTCATGTGGGTTTTAATGTAACAAGGTAACCTCACAGTTGAAAGCAGATTAACTATTTTTTTTAACCTAGCAAGCACCACCACAAAAAAGGAGATTGGTATGCTTAAGATGAAACATGGCAATTCTAGTACTCTCTAGATCAGCATCATGCTTTGTGCCTCATTATGGAAACGCAGCAGTGGTCTTGCAGTTTTATACCATGAATTGTTTTAGCATACCACAACTTTTAAAAAGCTTTAGAACATCACAGCAAGGTATTTTAATTTAAATGACCACGACCATTCAGACCAGGAAATACTTCTAACAGACCCTGGGATACCAAACCCAACACCCCCTGTATCTAACTTGGAAGGCAATAAACATGAACAGCTGCCATTCATGTAAGGGAAAGTTAAAGAGAAGCATTTGGGGCTGACGCTGAAGGACAGGCAAAAACCTCTGGCCACCTGATGCTGAGGGATTCTGCAGACACAAAGACTGACACTGGAGGATTGATGGCAGCCCTCCACCCAAAGGCAGCTCCAATGTTATGGGAAAAGGTACAGTCCCACCTCTTCCAAACAAATGTGCACGTTTGCTTCAAATTGTACAAATTATTTTGCTTTCCTCGGCACAATCCGCAGAAGAACTTTGATTTCAGTACAGATCGCACAGAGCACTCCTCCATCCCACTCCAACCCACAGTCAGTCAGGTCCACCCTTCTGAGTAGGTTACTTCTTCCAAACAGGAACAAGCACAAGGTTTAAAAATCTGTGCTTCTTCCCCATACCTGCTACTCACCCTGATCGATAGAATGCTGAGGAAGCTGGCTAAGTTGGCTATTCACTACCCCTGCGTACGTCCGCAGAAATTCCTCTTCGCTGGCAGTTAACTGCAAAAAGAGAGAAAAAAGTAAATTCATGGGGTTAGAAGAACACAAGTTCAGCTGCAGGATTCCTATCAAGTAACAATTCAGATGCCGTTACAGTTCCATTTAGTTGCTTTTACTCCTACTTATATTAGTTCTTAGCCCTAAGGATACACAGTCAGGGAGACTATAATCCCAAACTGCTTCACTTTAAAAAAAATTAATGAAACACACACCACTGGAAGCCAAGAAATGCAACATAATTTATACACTGTTCATGGTTTAATGTGGCACAGCAATAAACTGAATTCCATTACGGCCAATAACTAGAGATTCTTATCTGCCCAAAGTCAAAAAGAAAACACTCCCAAGTAGATTACACAAATATTCTTATATTCAAGTAAAGGATTAAAGCACATCCTCCTGAATTACCTTGCTTCTCAAGACATAATGACAAATTTTCACATACAGTTTTGTATTTCAAAACAAACCCGGCAGGAGAGAAGTTATGAACCTAAGGCTCAAGATTATCTATGAATTGCCCTGACCGGGATAGCCCATACAAGCCCTATCTCGTCAGATCTTGGAAGTTAAGCAGGGTTGACCCTGGCAAGTTCTTGGAAGGGAGACCTCCAAGGAATACCAGGGTTGGGACTAATGCTCCCTCTAAGCTGTGGAGTCCTGTGAGCAAAAATTCTACTTTGTGAGCTACTGGCATTGTGAACGAGCGGGCTACTGCATGAATTAGTTCACTCTGCAGCCATTCTTCCTGAGCTAAGACAAAAATGAGTGATCCAGAGGCTTAAAAACTGTGAGCTAGCTCACACTAACTCAGTTTAGAGGGAATCCTAGAATGCAGAGGCAGGTAATTTCAAGCCACCTCTCTGAAACGTTCTAGGCCCACTAGGGGTTGCCAGAAGTCGCCATGACTTCCAGGCTCACAAGAACACAAATACTCTTACAAAATAATAATAATAATAATAATAATAATGCAGAGGCAGGTAATTTCAAGCCACCTCTCTGAAACGTTCTAGGCCCACTAGGGGTTGCCAGAAGTCGCCATGACTTCCAGGCTCACAAGAACACAAATACTCTTACAAAATAATAATAATAATAATAATAATAA
>NW_015163649.1:171099-174229 GCF_001447785.1 Gekko japonicus | reverse complement strand
ATAATAATAATAATAATAAATTATCTATGAATTGATCATGGCATTTTCATGTACATATCAGGAACAATCAGCACCGCACAAGCAGATAGGGAAGCTCTGGCACACCAGGAGACAGGTGGCCCACAGTGTTCCACACATGTATAATAATAATAATAATAAATTATCTATGAATTGATCATGGCATTTTCATGTACATATCAGGAACAATCAGCACCGCACAAGCAGATAGGGAAGCTCTGGCACACCAGGAGACAGGTGGCCCACAGTGTTCCACACATGAGTGAAATGTGTATTTTTTTTAGTGGACTAGTAGCTCATGCCTTCTCTGCAGGGTTGTCTGTGATACTTACATTTGATCCCATCTTCCTAAGCATAAGCAGGACTCTCACTTTCTGCTGAATATACATCTCCTCCGGACTCTTCCCGGGGACACCCTCACGGTTCATTCCCCTCCTCCCAGTTCTCGAGGCTCCTAAATACATAGAACCATCAAGACAAAAAGGAGCGATAACAGAAGAATAAGCAGCAAGAAAATACATTGACTACTAACAGCCAAAGCCGTTCCCACCTCTCCCTGCGTAGGAGCTCTCTGGTCAGGCCTAGCTCTGCCCAGTACATCATTCAGATGCCATCAACACAGACAACTTTGTCAAAATGAATCTCCAGGCAACCTTCAGGTGCAGCAGTAAACTAGTGAAACTGACAAGGTCATTCTTTATAGGTCATTCTTCAACAAAACTTCATCAGAAGGAAATGATAGAGGTGCAGCCCTGTGTACACACCAATAGCTTTTGTCACAGAATTAGGTGACATGTATTTCAGTTACTGAACCTAGCCCTCTCTTCCCAAGAAAGCCTTGCTTATTTTTTAGTAAATAATCCCAAATTAGCAGAACAGTATAACATGGTTGCTAGTTTAATCAGAGATGCTGGTATTAATTTGCAATTGAAAGTTAAACAATGAAGCAATACATAGATCAGAGCTCATTCACAGTGTTTCCCAGTTTCTCCAGACCACACAGATAAACTAACAGCAGTAAAATGAAGAAAGACCCAACAGTACCTGCTTCCCTGGTAACCTCGGGCAATGAGAACGTTCAGCCGGAGTGGCCAGGAAGAAGAAATCAAAGCTCTTATTTGGGCTTTGGGTAAAGCATGTAGGGACCACCTGTAACAGAGACACCAGACACTGGAATACCTAATTTTCTGGCAACATACAGACCTTATAATTTCTGTTACACTTATTTTAATAATTCCTGTTCCATTTGTTCTGTTATTCTGTTAAATAATTCCTGTTCCATTTGTTTAAATAAACATCATATTCTTACTAACTTTTGCACAAATAGTTTAACCAATACCCAATGCTTTGTTTGGCAATTTATGTTGCTACTGTTAGCTAATTCATCTGAAATAAATCACATTGACTTAACAGTCCTGGAGAACATACAGTTGGATGAAAAAAGTTGTAGCTATTCTTGAAAAGGGTAAGGGTACAGTTGTATATCCAAAAGTACTATGATGCTTTAGAAATACCAACTAAAATTAAAGTGACAAGAATCTAGTGATAAGGACCTATCACTAGATAAACACAAGTATAAACACTGGATGATCTTGAAGAAAGCACTTCTAAGCCAGATGCACGTAGCTTTAACATACTGGGCATCAAATTCATCTCCTTTTTGCCTTGAACCCTCTAGGCAGCCTTAAGCAACCCACCTCTTTGCCTTTGCTCATGTACAATATGGGAATGTTGGCCTACCTTACAAGGCTGTTTCAAGGATTAGCAAATTAATGTCTGTGAAGCTCAAACACTGAACAGGCTATATAAATGCTAAGTTAAAAAAAGGTAAAGGTTTCCCTTGCTCGAAAGCCAGTCAAATCCAACTCTAGGAGGTGGTGCTCATTTCCAAGCTGAAGAGCCAGCACTGTCCGAAGACGTTTCCGTGGTCATGTGGCCGGCATGACTAAATGCTGAGGTGCATGAAACGCTGTTATCTTCCCACCGAAGCGGTACCTGTTTATCTACTTGCAATTTTTTGCTTTTGAACTGCTAGGTTGGCAGGAGCTGGGGCCAGAGACGGGAGCTCATTCTGTCATGTGGCATTAGGGTCTCGAACTGCCGAACTACAAACCTTACGGTCTGCGACTCAGCACTTTAACTTCTGAGCCACCGTGCCCCCTGTAAATGCTAAGTACTTCATGTTAACTCGTTCAAGGTGACCAGATGTTCCTGACGGGACCTCAGAAACCATTCTGACTATACCATTAGACTCCTCACTTTGTCAGGAATGGCTCCACAAATATCAAATTCCCTTTTCCAGAGAGCCATCAAAGTTCAAGTAGCTCTAAGAAACCTTGCAACATTTATTGAGCATGAGTGGCTGATTATGACCATTGGGGGGGGTGAGATGGGGAGGACGGATGTTTGCATGAGACATAAACTAACCATTAAATTTTAATACATTTTGGTGGAAAGCTGTTACTGAACAGGAAGGTCACTCTGGGAACGGAGTAAATGATTCCACAGAAGAGGAAACGTATCTTGAGAAAGGGGAAAGAAATTAGTATTTTTTAAAAAATCTTCCAGCAGGTGGCACTGCTTACAAGAATCTAGAAACCAAACACTGCATAGATGACCTTAATCTATATGCAGCAACCTTCCTCTCTCTGTTACTAACCAAAGACAGAGGTGGAAGGAGTCAAAGCGAGACTAAAATGGAAAGAGAGGAAACTGAAATAATCTGAATTCAGTTCAGGCAGCCACTGGATTGCTTTTTCCTGCATTGTCCCTGACAAGTTAGTCAAGACAGCATTTAAGCTTGCATGCATGCCTCTACATGTTCTAGACAACAAACTATCTCATCATAGGAAAACTTTAAGACATTATTCCAAGTGTCTGGGTTTTTGGGTTGCCCTTGCTTCAACAAGCAGAGAAGCCTGTTTCTGTGACAGAGACTAGGGAACACTGTTGAAAGTTAACACGAGCCAAACTGCCAACCAGCAGAATCACCAAAAATAGACTTAAAAGGTCATTCTAAGGTGGGCTAGTTGTACATTCATGTTAACCATCCCTCCTCTGGCCCTGGTGGCTATATTTACGTTCATAAGGTCACAGCAAAAGGCAAAAGGTG
>NW_015163649.1:151239-171033 GCF_001447785.1 Gekko japonicus | reverse complement strand
GGACCTGAAAAACCTTAGCCGCTCACTCGTTTCAAAACATGCCTTACGGTCAAGCAGTTACCATGAAATGCTGCCAAATTCTGCTCTGGGTGGACATTGTGCATCGCTTTCAGAAGTCATGCAAAACTCCTGCTGTGCTGAGTCTTCGGGGAGATGGAAATCGGCTACCAATGGACAGATGTTGAAGCGCCATGCCCCGCCTCATTTGCTACGTTTATACCCCACCTTGTTTCCCCAAAGGGGACCCAAAGTGGCTGACATTGTTCCCCTCTTCTCCATTTTATCCTCTCAACAGTTTTGTAAGGTAGGTGAGGCAGAGAGTCTATTAACTGGCCTAGGATCACCCGGGAGCCTTCCATGGAAGAGAAGGGGTTTGAAACTGGGTCTCCCAGATTTCAGACCGGCTCTCTAACCACTAGACCGTGTTGGCTCCCACCATACCGTCTTGCAGTCTTAATTTGCCACATGGATGCTAGTCAATTTTAGACATTGATACCCGACACAAGAGCGAAGCAGTTACCTTAGATGTGGCAGGGGCTCAAGTCATTTACTGTAACCAGCATCTTTTTGGATGGAACAGAGAACAATGACAAACCAGTACGGATGCTACAGCACTGGCATAAGATCAAAGGCACATGGAAAGTAAGTGTTCCAATTATGCTAGGAGGCCCACAGAGCGACTGACATTGAGGGAAGGACGTGTGAGCGTTCCATTAACTCAGGGGCCAGAGCTGAAAATGCCCCGTCATCAACACTTGACAGACTCCACAATGACAGTGTGGGCTCTCTCACCACAGCACTACCAGCCATTTCCAACATCCAGGCAGACTCATGTCATAACCAATCTCTTCTTATATATAGTTGAGTATCTGACCAATCCTAAAAGAAATCAACCCTGACTGTTCCCTGGAAGGCCAGATAATGAAACTGAAGCTCAAATACTTTGGCCACCAAATGAGAAGGAAGCACTCACTGGAGAAGACCCTGATGCTGGGAAAGATTGAAGGTCAAAGAAGACGGGGACGGCAAAGGATGAGATGGTTGGACAGTGTCATCGATGCAACGAACATGAAACTGAGCAAACTTCAGAGGACAGCGGAAGACAGGAGGGCCTGGCGGGATCTAGTCCATGGGGTCGCGAAGAGTCGGACTCGACTGTGCGACTGAACAACAAAAATCTGAACATTCCACGCGCCCCTAAATCAGTTGGCTCCATAATGTGTCACTCAGAAGTTGTCCCTATCCACTGGCTGCATTGCCTGACTCCTGCCCATAGAGGCAGTGCCCGCCAAAACTTTCCTCAGAAGACGGTTGCTTCACTCCGGTGAACACAGCTACTGTCTTTGCTCTCCTCACCAGACGATGATTGATACCCTCAGGGGACAAAACCCACTGTCTTTAGCCTCCAAGCCAAGTTTGCTGAGGCAACACTTTCCAGAACGGAACCCCCCCCCCTCAAGTAAACAGCTGTCAGCATGGCGGAGGTGGGGGGGGGACCAGCCCAAGTTATCACAAAAAAGCTAGTGGATACACACACAAGCAGAGACAGAAGATGGGACCAGACACACAGAAAACAGGAAACCAAAAACCTGACGCATGCTGCAAAGCAAAAATACAGACAGTCACAGACAGATCTACGTAGGCATGCACAAACAGGAGGAGAGCAGGAACAACTGGCTGAAGTGGAGAATGACATATACATTAAAAATACAGAGAGTGTGTAACACTGGGATAAACCCTGCGAGTGGGGGGAACCTTTAACCACACCCAGAACACAAAATGACTTTGCAGACTGCCCAATTCTAGAAATTACTCCAGAGCCCTGTGTGCTTCATTTTCTGGCCCACATTGTGTGACCTTGGACACCAGTTATTGTGTAACATAAGGTATGTGAGACTTTACTTCCACATTTGTGCCTTTCTATTACATACTGCTAATATGTACTTAACCTGCTTCCAGCCAATGCATTCGTTACACATCACATCTTCCTAGAATCCGTTGTATTGCTTTTACAACGAGCTTTACTGCTAGTATATAATAACCCGGTTTCAAGTTGGTTATATTTGCAATTGCTGATCTTTAACTCGTTGGTCTCTAAGCTGCTACTGGACTTGAATGTAACTTGCTACGGTGTGGCTGCCATTCCGTTCAAGAGCGAGTAAAACCGGCACAGTTCAGAACAAAAGATAATCCAGCCCCTGTACGCTCCGACATCTGTCACACGCATCAGGACAGCTTTAAAGGGTGGTACAGGCAGGTGCCAATTCAGGGCTTCAAGCCTGAATTCCACAGCTGAAATCCTCCCAGCCCACTGCTCTCCAGCTGGCAGCTCTGTGCCTGGAAGATCTGAATACACTGACTGCCAGCTAGCTTGGCAGGTGCGACATTTTAGAACAGGCTTGCCACAAAGGACAACAGCTACTTTCATTACACACGTTTGGGCTCAGAGGAAAAATGCTGGGCTCAGGCCATTAAAAGCTTTTGCTGCTGCTTACCTGACTCAGTATGCTGAGGAGAAACTCACTTGAATGCTCAGGTCTGATTAGTTCTCCGTCTGGAAGCACTGAAAGAAGCCACCCTGTGGGAACAGAGGATCAATTATAATATACAGCCTGAAACGGGCTAAAATACTTCAGATGTTTTGAAGCCAATGAAGTATTTCACCACCATCAGAGCCATCCTCCATATAAATTTGTTTGCATACCAGTTCCAGTATACTTTGCTATTTAGATAGATGCAAGCTTAGAATTTTTCACGGGCAAGAGAAAAACTTTGCCTGTAGAAGTCAAACCAGGAAAAAGCAGCTTGTTTCCTTTCATCAAGACCTTAGCCTTTTCATTTTCATTGTGACCAGTTCAACAAAATTGGTGTGTGTGTGTGTGTGGAATAGCTACCCTGTTGTCTCTCCTTCTCACATTCACACTTTGCTGACAGTGTGACCTATGTAGTCTCCTTAGTGGGCTAACCACAGTCAGCACCAGGAAAACAACAACACTTGCCTCTTGTGGGGACATTCTGCATGTATTTGATTACAGGGACAAACTAACAACTATACTGCTGACTGCTCAGGACCAAACCCAACTAACGAGCACAATCTAACTTGTTGAAAAGCACAAGTGATGCTATCTGCACCTAATCATGTTAGGGAGAGCTCAAGAGGACCGATGCAATTCACAGTGCAGAAGCCTCACTTTCACGAACAGAATTAGCGGCAAACCTGTTTCTGTAGGCACGGATATGACTGGATACTTCCACCACACAGAATCCATATGCATATCAAAGTGGCAGGAAAGATGAGTTCTAACCCACCCTTCCTAGAGGTAGAAAAAGTTGTTCACAGCTGTTGGTCCAAAAGAAAATTCAAACCTAAAAATATAATACATGTAATACCTGTCATTGGGAGACCAACAGAACAACACACATCAGTGGACAAGTCTTCAAGAACTCTTCATCCACCTTGATGTTCCAAAAACAAAAATCTTTAAAAGGGGGTGGGATAGGGAGATGCCTCAAGTCACAATGTTAAGTTCTGCTCAAACCCAGCTATGTATTAACTGCTAGGTAGGCATGTAGGCTCGAAATGATGCTGTTGTCACAGTCTGCCTTTAGGCATTCCTCCCAATTTTTTTTTTTGGTAGCATCTAGATTCTAGACTGATGGAGAGTTCTGGAGAACTTGAGAGCTTGTACGCTGTTACATGCCATTGGGCTGGTCCCACTAAAGAGGCAATACGGGGATTGCATCCTTGGTTTTGAACTCTGCTAGAGATGCCAGTTTTCTATCGGAGAAAGGATTCCTGAGGGAAGTTTTTGTTTAGAGGACCACTTTATTAATCTGACTTTCCATCTACAGCACAGACACAGGTTTACCATCTCATGTGGAGTTTGTGAGCACCTGGTGGAAGTGAGATAGTTCACCAAAAGCCTCTGTAAGTACAGAAGGCAATTTACATTACCATAAGCAAGAGTATGTTATTTGCACATGGCATAAAAAAAATCAGTGGTTTTCATATTTTTTACCATCAGGAAGCTTTTCCCTTTATCTGTCTGCTATGGGAATTTTGCACAAGATTCTGTAGCATGCTGGTGCACACAACCAGTTCACATAAATCTCTGGTCAGGCCTGATAAACCTTAGCCTTGCAAATTGCCCCAGAAGATACTTAATACTCACCTGGGGCTGCACATGGGCGTGTGTGAGATCAGTAGCCGGTGGGCAAGCTGCCTTCCCAGGAAGCTTGTCTGCCATTAGTGATCTGATCACTGGGGACACTAATAAGCATCTGCAGAAGTCAAGATTCCTCAGAACACAGCTAGAAAATGGCTTTATTTAAGAAAGACACATATGTCATTTTCCATCAGATAGCAGAGACTGGTAATCCTAAGAGTCAGCTTATTTCTGCTATCCCACAAAGCATCTGGAAAAGATGCCAAACTAATCCCCGTGAATGTCTTCACCAAGAGGGTACATTGCAGCTGAAATTCCTGCAAGCCTACTCTGCAATGGAACGCACTAGGGAAGACTGGCAGCAACTAGCAACTCCCTTTTTAAGGGGTTAGAAGAATCATTCAAAAGAAAAAAAATCCCCTAGGAAAGGACTCTTTAAAAACCTTTAGAATCTGGTCCCTGTCTCTACTACTGAAATATATAACTGAGCCAAAGGATAACACCGTCAGCAGAACCATTTACAGCAAGGAGCCGCCTTTTTCCATTGCTGCACATTTCAAAGACTTATTTTGCTCTCTCTCAACACACAGAATTGTGGAAAACCACTTTACACTCAAGTTACACATTAGAATTAGTATCCACTTTCGGTGTATTAGCTTTAATAGCCGGTACCATTGGTCTCATTTGTCATGATTACAGATACATTCTTTTTCAAGTCACTGTAATTAACTCAAGCATCTATATATGCTAAAGTTTCATGTGGTCAAATAATCCATGGGATCTAAGAAAAGTTAAAATACCCTCAATGTTATTGCTACAGAGCAAAGTAAAGAAGGCCACCTGATACAACCAGCGGGATGAAAACCTGGCCCAAACATGTTGCGGTCGTAGTCTGCTAAATCATAATCCCACACAAAACAGAAAACACAAGATTCTAGTACTTCTGGCTACAGATATTGAGTGACAAAACAATTAGGAGTGAAAACTGCGTTTTGTTTAGAAATCAGTCTGTTTTATTGTTCAGGCTATCCCACCCACTGCTCCTGCACTGAAATGGACTATTTTCACATTAAAAGGTGTTATTTTTCTGGTCCCCCAGCACCCATATTATACAAACAGGCCAAAAGGAAGTCAAGAGACTTTCAATGAATGCATGTTGTTGTTGTTCAGTCGCACAGTCGAGTCCGACTCTTCGCGGCCCCATGGACCAGATCCCGCCAGGCCTTCCTGTCTTCTGCCGTCCTCTGAAGTTGGCTCAATGCATGCATGCAAACCTCTAAACTCTCTCATTGGAGAGCCAAGAACAGAGCCCATGACTAAACATTTCATTTCATTCACAATTCCGCGGGGCCTGTAAAACGGAGCTCTTCTGCCAGGCTTCTGGGAGCCGCCACCACCACCACCAATGAAGAACATCAGTTGGTTAAAAGGGAGAGGGCTCTGGACCCTGAAAACTGAACAGCGAACCCTGCAGGGACACCCAACTAACATCGGGAGCTGACTGCGAGCGGAGAACGTTCTACACTGGCTGATACCACTATATGACTATTAAGAACCACTAGCACTTTATTATGATTTTATATTTGTTTTAACTACAACTATGTTTTAATATAATTATCTGTTTTTATGTGAGCCGCTCTGAGCCAGCCTCGGCTGAGAGGGCGGGTTAAAAATCTGAAAAATAAATAAATAAAAAATAAATTGCAAGGACTCTGAGGCCACGTTTCAGCATTTTCATTTAAAACTGAAAATCTGAAAGGTTCAACTACAAATGAACTCCTAAGAAATACAATCCACAATTATTCTGTAACATGATATTTACGAGGAAGGATGGGGGCGAATGTGAAATAGCAGAAGCAATGATGACTAAGGTCCCAGAGGCAAGCAGTAATGCTTAGCAAGACAGCTGTAGAACAGCTGAACAACCACCAAGGCCTGCGGCATGACTCGTTATGCAGCCCCACCAAGAGCCAGAATAGCCCCACTGGACAAGGGCTGGGTTCCAGGCCCAAATCAAATAAGAATTTGTCTGACACTTGGTGATTCACCTTCATTCCTCATTTGTGCAGTGGGAATTAATGGTCTGCCAATATTAGCATTTGGAGAGCATCAATGGTGTTTCTGAGACTGCACTGTAGAAAGTTTGTCAGGATATGCAAAACCAGATTCTAAAGGAAATGACTGCCTGTTCTTGAGAAGGTGGGTGTCAAGGGAAAAACCATGTCTTCCTTCTACACTACCTTTCCATCTCAGTAGCACCATGAACACACCAGCTCTCAGGCACACAAGCAACACTGTTGAAACGTACATTAAGGCTGTCAACTCAGATGACTGAACAACTGGAGCCAGCAAAACAGCATCCAACTTCAAGCCTCACACACTTGCACTTCATGACATTAGTTTTGGACAAAGGGAAACCGATTAAGTATGCGGAACTTCACCAATGTGAACGGCCCTTAAAGTATTCCACAGCTGATACTTTAACGTTAGCCATTTGCAGCAAACAGTCACATAAAACTCACTGAACAGGAAAATACAATGATAATTTAAACAGTCACAATCAATATACTGAAGCAGTAACACCCTCACAGGTCTAGAAGAACCCCTCCTTTTCAGCTTTAACAAGGATATAAGCAAATACGGACAGACACTGTCCAACACAAACTGTTGTGTTATCAACTGTTATTCTTGAGCAGAAGTTTTCAGTATACATTTTTATCTTCAGAGAACCCCTTCCTCATTGTCCTGGCAATTGAGAAACCCCCAAGAATATTTATTATTGTATTCATTTTATTTCTGTGCCACCTCTTCTGCTTGAGGCAGCTTGACAATTAACTGCAAGAGGATTCTGAAGTGTATTCCATGTCCCAAGGTCCAGGCCTTCTGGAGAGAAGTCAATGCCCAAATACTTTTAATTACGGGTTGCGCCCTCCAACTACAACCCTCCTTGTTCCTTTTGAATCATTAGAGCCATCCTGCCCCCGATGGGCTTATGAAAGAGTTGATAGAATTGTGTCTTGCGGCCGCTAGGAATGTTATTGCATTTCATTGGAAATCCAAGAAGACGCTGCTACTGAGTGAATGGTTCCTGAAACTGTGGGACTTCTTTTTACAGGACAAAGTTTCCACTAGCATCCTACGATCCAAAAATCAACCCGTTCCTGACAATCTTCAAGAAAAATGGATGCCCCTCTTGGAAGCCTCAGCAGCACATAAAATCGACACCTCCCTGTTTGCCCTGCATAAACACCAGGACTTGCTTTCATATTTTTAACTGTTTTTTTATATTTTATTTTAAAAAAAAAGTGTATTCCACAGAATACACACACATCCAACACTCACCTGCACAGAAGGCCAGCACAGGTGAACTAACCACTGGGAAGCTTGCCCACTAATAGATTAGATGTTGACAAGCTTTCTTGAGCTTCTAGGCACCAAAGGAGGTTTTGTATTTCAACAACCGCATTTTCTAATTACTGTTCACACAAAAGCTGATGTATATTTTCTTCTCATCCCTGCAGTCTCATTGTTAAATTGTCCATTTCAGCTATGTCTAGTAATTTACCAATTATATCCTGTATTGTTGGTATTTCTTCATTTTTCCATTTGCTAGCAAATACAATTCTGGAGGCGGTTACAATGTGGACTATCAAGTACGCATCTAATTTCTGAAATTGCTTAGATATTACGTTTAACAGGAACATTTCAGGTTTCAAAGGTACACTGACCCCCAATATGTGTATTAACAATCCATGCACCTCTACCCAAAATTGTTTTGTTCTATCACAAGTCCACCATAGGTGGTAGAAGGTGCCCATTTTGTGTTTGCATTTCCAACATTTATTTGACATGTTGGGATAGAATTTGACCAATAGGTGGAAGGTACCACCTATAAAACATTTTATAAAGGTTTTCTTTAAGGGAGACGGCTTTCGTATATTCCAAATTAGTTTGCCAAACCCTTGCCCAAGTATTTAAATCAATATTATAACCAAACAATTTTGCCCAAGAGATCATAGATCACACATGCTCGTCATGTAACTTAGTCCAACAGGAATTTGTATAATTTTTTAATGATTTAACGTCTGTATTGATTAAAATTTTATCTAATTCTGTCTGCTTATCATAAAAATCTGTAGATCCTTCTTTTGTGAATCGTGACTCTAATTGAATTCTTTCCCACCAGGATAGATTTATATTCTGTTTCTGCAGCATTTCCTGTGTTTTCAATATGTTTTTGTCGTCTAGAAAGTCCTCATATCGCCACACTGAACTTAAAGCTAGTAGATTAGGATTTGTGAAGGCTTCCAAGGACGCAACCCATTTCGGAATTTTAATTTAGAAGCTTATTTTTATCTCCTTCCACGTCTTCATTAGGGCATCTCTAATTAAATGTTGTTTAAAATACGAATGTGTATCTTGTTTAGCATACCACAGGAAGGTATACCAGTAGCAGATTGTGTCCTTCTAATTTCAAGCTTCTTGGGTTCCGAAGTAAAATCCAATCCCTAATCCATAACATCAAAGCAGCCTGGTAATATAAGTACCAATTTGGTAAAGCTAGACCTCCATGTTCTTTCCTATCTTGGAGAGCTTTTAATTTGATTCACGATCTTTTTTGTTGCCAAATAAAGTTTAGTACAAGTTTATCCTAGTCTCTGAAGAATTGTTAGTTTTTAATAATAGGCATGGATTGAAAAAGGAACAAAACTCTAGGTAGTACCAATATCTTTATCACTGAAATTTGTCCCATTAATGAAAGTTGCATATTGTGACAACCTCTTATCTGGGGAGGTCTGGTTTACCTTTAAAAGTTCTTATGTTTTATTTTCCTATGGGTAATCTGGCTGCCACCAGGGAAATTTAGGCTTTCCCACACCTATTTCTATAATATTTTCTTCTTCTGGTTTTGGTATTGTGACCCAGGGTCTGGGCTTTCGAAGGACTATGTGTTTCCTGAGAAGAATTTCGTTCAGAACTGTTATCTTAAATAAAAGGAGATTTATTTGATGTTTCACACACTTTTCCCTCTTACTGACAGGGATCTGGGCATGTCGCTTTATAACAATATTTTCCTTAGACCATATATGGTTACTGTTTCTTTATGCTTTAACTTTTCATAACACACACAAGACTTCTCTCTCTCAGACCTTAAAACGAACAAACTGCTTAACTCTTTTACTAGACAGAACTTATAACAACTGCTTTAACACATCACTCTCTTCTGACAGACTCTGTTCAACTCTCTTTTTTAACTCTCATAACTCTAACAGACACCCTTCAACTGACACTCTTGACTGACATATCTTATCCTCCCTCCCCCTCTCTGTCAATCACCAATCACACCACATGCCTGTCCAGCATTCTACATTATCCTCACACATCCATGCAAACCACTTTTAAAGACACAAACACACAAAACATGAAACCGTTACACATATCTTTCCAATTGTCCAGATCTCTCTTAATATCTGAGAGAAGTTTTACATAATTATCTTGGAATAATGAACTACATCTGTTTGTAATGTATACACCTAGCAGGGCTTTTTTTGTAGAAAAAGCCCAGCAGGAACTCATTAGCATAATAGGCCACACCCAACAGCAGGAACTCATTAGCATATTGGGCCACACCCCTGACAGCAAAGCTCATTAGCACATTAGGCCGCACCCCCATGTTACCAGAAGTGTGGTTATCCAGCTACACCCACCTTTTCCTTGTTATTCTGTTTACCTTGTTTGTTGTCAAAACCCAGGGCTTTTTTGTAGCAGGAACTCCTTTGCATGTTAGGCCACACACCCCTAAGCTTTCGAGAGTTAAACCTCCTTTTGTCAGATAGCACTGATGGAGTTCCACTCCATAAGGCTGAATGTGGTGCCTTCCATGAAGATAGTTTCAGGGGGTAGCTGTTTTTGTCCACAGTAGAAGAGCTGGATTCGAGTCCAGTAGCACCTCAGAGACCAACAAGATTTTGGGGGTATAAACTGTCGAGAGTCAGTGCCCCCTTCATTAGCTCTATATTAACCATTCTTATTAAGGAACCCGAGAAGCTTCTGAGAAGCTTTCTGAAGCACAGTCCAAAAGCCACTGCTCTACAACAAAGGCTTAAGAGAAACACTAACAGAAGCAGAGACAAAGATGAACAAGTTCAGAAGCACCGTGCAAATTTGAGTTTAAAAGAAAAGCTGACAGTGCAGTTCCCCTAATCTTGGACAACAATATTGCCTAGACAGACACTGTGACCCTCTATACCACAGAGTGCTTCAATGGCTACAGTTCAGGTCATACTGGGAGAGGACAAGGGGGCACTGCCCCTTTAAGTTTTGTTAATTTACAGTGAGGTCTTCCAGAAAACAGCTGCAGCAGCAAAATCAGGAAACTCACAATCCTGATATTTTCCTCCTTCATTCAATGCAACTCATGACCTTCAGCAACAGGCAGATGAAGAGTGCATTAATTCACTTCTCTTGAGGGATGTGACACAAAATCCATAACACTTACCATTTATAATTGAATAGTAAGATCTGGAATACTTAATGCCTTGTAAAAAAAAATTCTTCCAGAACATGTCAAGCTTCTCTGGGATTCAGGCCTCCTGGTGTAGCATTTCAGATACATAAGAATTTACACTGGATTCTCCAAAAGGTAGTTAAAATCAAGCTCGGTTTTTAGGCATAGCTTTTCCAGTCCTACCCATTTTAATGGCATGAGTTGCTGCCATCTATACATTAAGGGTTCAGAAACTCAAACAGGGAAAAGTTTTCCTTCCTGGTTCTTCACATTTCTATAGCTTCTTTCATGAGAGGATTTCAAAACACATATTGAGAGCATTAATGAAACAGAATTCAGAAATTCCCAAGGTAATTTCATGGGACCGCAAGGAGCCGAGTTAACTGTGAATTACTGTAGAACTTGTTGCTCTATTCAGACTTTAAGGCATATGCAAACTATTATATTTTTGCCAACTTAACACTGTCAGCAGAGAAAGGCAGCTTCTGTTTTAACTGTATGTAAACTGAAGTCAGTGTTCGTTCCCAGATGAGAAAAGCAACGGCTTCATTCTCCTTTCATGCTTAATATTTAAATAAGTAGGTAGTTTTTTTTGTGCAACAGGAGAATCTAGGCCCATATGTAGATTTGAGAATATTTATATCCCACTTTTCCACTAATGTAGCAACAATCAAAAACTGCAGTAAAACAGCATAAATGTCAAAACAGCAGCTAAGTGAAGCATAAAAATTCATAAAAGAGACACCAGTTGATTCCAAGAGCCATGCAACATTCAGATCGCTTTAGGCTTGGCAAATCTCTCATTTCATTTAAATTTTTATTTTGTCAGAAATTAAGATGATACTTATGCTGTCTTCAAGATGACAGAACAAATGGAAACTAAATCACCTATCTGGGACTAAGTGAAGCATTTAGTAAAACGAAGTGAAACAACAAAAGCAAAGAAAAATCAAAACTGCTCTTCATCATGACAATCCCTGCAGGTGAGACAATTTCTACTGAAGACTTGATTTCCCATTACAGTATTTGTACTAGATGATTTACATCATAACCAAACAGTTTCTGAAACTCTGCTTTAGAATCAAGAGCTACCAGCCATATAGCATGAAGGAGCAACCAATGTTCAAGAACCACAAATCCTGCATTGGTCATGGATGACTAGTTGCACAGTTGTTTGAGTCCTTGCCTACAAATCACATGCTGAAAAAAAACCTAGCTTCTGAAGATCCATTCCAGAGCAGTTAGAAAACTATGAGGGCATTTACTGGCCTTCAAAAATTCATCTCCCCACTTGCATGTGACACACAAAAGCCCCAAGCAAGAGTTTTCACAAGCAAGTTGCCAACTTGGACAGAACAGCAGAAGAGGGATAAATAATTGAACAAGACAGAGAAACTAGCACTGCTGTATGCTTTGTACCATGTTGCAAACATCTGAGAAAATTGTTACTGCATTTTGATTTTGCAAATCTCCATAAGAAAAAAAGGCATCCTGTCTTCTAGAATGGCCAAATTAAAACCAAGCCACTCAGCAGGGGCTAAGTGAAACACATAGTGAAGCAAAGGAAAACCCAAAGGTGCTTTTTGCAAAGACAGCAATCCCGGCACTAGTGGAGACAGCTACATTTTCCAAAAGGGATTCAGACAATTTTCTAGTGGTCCATTTCCAAGGTTAGATAGTTTTCTTCATTGTTAGCTAACATGTTTCACAAATCATACATGCGCTAACTTAAGGTCCCTCAAAGGTTCTCTCAAGCGTTTTAACCATAACACAAATTAGAAAACATAGGCCACAAGTACAGTCAACAGTCTCAGCTTCTTACCAGTATCACAGAAGCAAGTGCAAACCTTTGGTTTCATGAACACATATGGTGAGTCATTCATTAAGCAAAAACCTTTTATTAACGAAGCATATCAATAATTGCAGATTAGAAACATTTCAAGAGCTAACCAAGAAGTCTCTAAAACCCCAAACAGGGCATCCATCATATGAGAGACAAAGCTGGTCAGTAACACAACAGACTTCTGTGACAGATATTTCTGACCTTCAAAAACTTTGCTATTGTTTAGCAGAGTGTTCTACTGTGCAGTCCCAGTCTTTCTTTCTCAATAGAAGACTATCCTTCATAAAACAACTGTTTCCTTTAAGGGACAAAGAAGATACATGAGAAAATGTTCATCAGATAGAAGTTCTTCATTACACCAGAGCTATTAATACACACTCAGCAAGGAGACATGATGAGCAACAGGTTACTCTGGGGTGACTCTCAAGATTATAGAAACGGTTGCCTACAGAGATTCATCATACAAGGGAGCTTGATCCTAAGGGGAAAAAACAGTCCTTGAGCACCTATTTATTTAGACTTTTTGCTGTTGATATCCTATCTGATTTTATTGCCTGATCTTTACTTGCTCGGTTTTCAGATGAAATGCAAAAAACCATTTGTCTATATCCTGCACTCTCCAAAGTGCCTGTGGTACTGATTGTTGTTCTGCACCTTTCAGAATTATTGTACTGAAAAGTGGGTTGGAGACTTTCTACTTAAAAGATCTGGTAGGTGGGAGGAAAAAAAACAGCCGCTACCTTGAGACCCAAATATCAGTCAGAGAAGCATTCAAAAATTCTGGTACCATGACAGGAAATTCCCTGTGGAAATGTGTAACAAGCCAAACTGACCATGGATTTAGTATTGATGTAGCAGATACCACCAGCAGTCCCCAACTCTTCTGACACTTCAAGAACAGGTAGCAGGTATCACCATGAAATGGCTGTGATGGGGGCTAGGGCCAAGCACAAAACGTTAGGAGGTTCCAATCCAAGTGTCTTACCATGATAGAGATAGTGGCTTCTGAATGGATGCTCCCAACAGACATAAAGAGCTTTTGAGCTCTTCCAAAGCATCATCTGTTCCAATGAGGTGGACAAAAGCAAGTATTGGATCTTCATGTTGGCAAACAAGGAAGTGGCTACCAGAAGCCACACTGGTGGGTACAACACCAGGGATCACTGGGCTACACTCTTATGAGCAACTTACCTTACCTCCTCAGGCAGCACTTACTGAATTCATCCAAGCAACTGTGATTATTCTGAGCTCTGAGAACGGTCTGAACTGTAGAATTAATGGCATCCAATTCATACCGGTTTTGGTACTTCACAGATAAGTCAAAGCAACCCTCCAGGTCTACATCATTAGGTGCTTCACGGAGAAGCCTTCTCAGGAAAGTTCTGCTGGACAGCATCGCACAGACCCAGTATTGACAGAGGACAAACACTTGGCAGGGGCGCGCACAAGCGTTTGTCCTCTGTCAATACTCTGTCAAGCCCTCCAGTGGGAGGGCTTCGAGTGTCCTGGCCCCACTGGTGGACCTCCTGATGGCACCTGGTATTTTTGGCCACTGTGTGACAGAGTGTTGGACTGGATGGGCCACTGGCCTGATCCAACATTGGCTCCTCTTACGAAACTATGCTCTAGCCTTATTGAGTAATACCCACTGCAAGTTTTCCTCCACTGGTTGTTCACTACCCAACTTCGTCATCACCCCAAGTTCCCTCACAAACTAAGGATCAGAGTGGTCCCCCTGCCTTCTGTCACAGGCAGCCTAGGAGCAGTCACATCTCCCACCCGGGTCACCTTTGTGTTCTAATTTTATGGCACTAGATTGTTACTGTCACAGCACTAGATTAAAAAAAACCCAGATAGGATAGCAGGGAAGGAAATGTCCTCAAGAAGGGTGTAACTTCCTTCCTTAGACAAACTTGCATGTAACGTAACTAATAACCATGAGCTAACTAATTCAACAGAATTTCTTTGACCTAAGTACAACCGAAGGCATATTCCTGAAACCTTATAGGTGATGGTTGTACAAAGGTTATAATGATGGTCACTTATGGCATGAGTTATTTAAAAAAAGTGGTAAGGGCCCAGGGAACATTTGCCAGACAAATATTATGAAGTGACTGAACAGCAACTGTACAACACACAGCATGATTGACGCATAACACTTAAATAACCCAGTTATCGAAACTTTATTGTGCTTTAGTAATTATCATCTGAGGCTTACTGCATATGATTAAGAGAACCTTTTTAGTGTTTAATCAAACTCGGACACTTCCGTTACGCTTTTAAAGTCTGAATGGCAGAAAACCTTACTCACAGAAAGAAGACTTTTATAAAAACTAGACCCCTTTGTGCTTTTCACTGTTCTGCTATCCTGCCCTCTTCCATTGCACACAGCTCAAGAAATCTTAAGTCTGTATCAGCAGCTAAGTAACATTGCACAAATATACATTTTTAAGAGTCTTAGTTTTTAGAACAAAGGAACAACTTGCTCAAAAACAGAACAGATTGATAAGGATATCCACTGAAATCAATCTTATTTTATGCTGACAAGGTCACATAAACACAGAACAAGTTGTACCATGCTCTTAACTGCAGATTGCCCAACTATAATTCAAAAACCCACACAGATTTCCTGAACAGCAACTCCCAATGCACAAAAGGTCTCCTGTCTTCAAAATCTATCTGGCCACTCTACCACCCAATCCCAGAAGTCTCCCCCTCACTTAAGAATCATTGGTTTATTCTCCTCTCCTCAAGGCTTCTCCAGCTCACAGGCATTTGGGAATCACTGGCCAAATTATGTATGAATTAAAACAAGTTCTTATCTGAATTATATTGTATAGATGTAATTATCAACCAAAAATGTAAGAGAATAACATTACAATGTCTGATGCACATATTTTTGACTGCCAGATTTTGGATACACCACCTAAGGACTCACATGAATTTTGAATAATTTAGCAAAAATAATTCAAACATTCTTCAATTTGCACACTTCTAAAAGCAAATCAGCAGGTGTCTTTTTGAATATCAGAACAGAAAGCATCTCCCTTTTCTGCTACTTAGGCCATTCATATTGCACCCCTAGACTTTAAGTGACGTTTCGGATACCTGGTGCCTGAAAAAGAATCTATTTCACTGCCTTTTGAGTTTCAGAACAGGATTCTGAAATTCTAAAGGTATACAGACCACATAACATGACATGAAGTTATGAAGACTAGAAGCCATGTTTACATCAAATCTTTTAACACTAACCGTGTTCTACATGAAACTTTGGGGGGGGGGGAAACAAATGCTGTAAACAAGGGAAGTGCTTGCTTACTTTATGGAGTACCTTTGGGACTAAGGGCCTAGAAATTGTTTAAATAAGGGTGTGCAAACGTAGCAAGGAAGGAGAAATTATTACTACTAGATTTTTGTTCCATCCTTCTTCCAATTAGCTCATTGCTGCATAATTTGTTTTCCCCTCCTCTTGTTAAGATTATGTAACGTAATGAAAATGCAGTCCAGAGCAGGGGAGCTGTATGATGCGGATGTACACACAGGACTACTATTCCCTTATTCCATGCTCACAACTGCCAACTACAGCATGGTCTGAAAGCACATGATGTGGCACACTTGTTGAAGCTGAGCACATCTGGAAGAGTTCAATTACTATCAAAGACTGCTGGGGACCCATGTATGCTACCTGGAGTTCCAAGAAAGGCAGACAAGATATCAATGTAATTAATAAATAAGGCTTAAATTAAAGCAAAGATTTTAACCCAAGGAAGTGGTTGTACCGCTTTTTAACAAATGCAGAGCATAAACACCGAAAAGGTGACTAATTCAGATCAAGTGGTTTTGAGAATGCAGCCTAAAATAGGCTGAGAGAAACTTTAAGCAAAAAAAAAGGGGGGGGGAGGTAAAAAATCTGAGGTGGGATCATTAAATAAAGAGATAATGTAGAAGGTTTTGAGGGAAGGAGCAGACAGTGTTTAAACTGGTTTTTAGCAGTTTATTTATTTATTTAATCACACTTGTATCCCGATCTTCCCGCAAGCAGGCTCAGGGCGGCTAACAGTATTTGGTTACGGAAAAGACACCCCCCACCCCACACCCAGTGTTTCTGTAACATTTCAGCCACCCCATTTCTGTAACATTTCAGCCACTCCATTTTAGAATAGGGAATGCCTGAAGGCCTACATGTAAGCATGCTTGGGAAGTGTGATTCAAAGTAGGATTCAAAATTTCTGCTGAAATTGCTCCTAAATATCTTATTTTGCTGCTGATTGTGCTGTTCTTTGCATGATGTCATTGATTAAACTGTTGTGGTTAAACTTCTTATTTGTGTATCTTTTTGTGGGCTTTAATACTGTATTAATTTCGTTATGCCCGTAAGGCACACTGATTTGTCAGCCACTTGAGCCAAAGAAAGGATAGAAATATTTTAAATAAATAAGTCTGCCTGAGTCTTCCAAGCACATTTTTTTTTCAACTGTTCAAACTTGTAAGTCAACACACTGGACCAGTTTTTCTCTTGCAATGTGCAAAATGCCCCTAAGGCAACCCTGTTTAAAGGTGAGAAACAAAGAGATAAAAATGAGGACCATTTTTTTACACATAGGAAAAAAAGGGTGTGTCATTAAGAGCTACAACTCTCTTACAAACCTACTTGCAAAGTGCCTATATTATACCGAGTTTCTGTTTTGCATTTTAAAGGTATGCGCCTCAGACCTCCTAAATATGCGGAGTAGGAGGGGACAAATCTGGAACCAAACACCAGAAGAGCAGGCCTGAAACTTGCAGGAAAGGTGTGCAAGGTGATAAGGCATTAAAGGCATAACACAGGGCAGCACTAGAACGCTATGGGGGTTGGGGAGAAGAGAAAAAGTGGAGCTCTCCAAGGAAATTCCACATAAAGCAAAGGAGAGAAAGACAGCCAAGGACAGTGATGCCAAAAGGTGATAAATCTTCATACTTATGAGGTGCAAGACCATTTTCATTCTAATGTGGAAACATGCTTGGCATTACTCTAACTTTAGCTTCAACTATTCTTTGAGAGAGGATCTGGGCAGCCAGTGATTTTAAGCATTGGTTATAGCAGCAGGGAAAAGACAATTTCAGAGAGGGAGGGGGCAGAAAAGGGTAAATCCTCTACCCTTTAAAATCAGTTTGTGTGCAAGGGGGCAGCTTTGGGTTCTCTGCTACCCCAAAACAACCAATTTAGCCATGTTCCTCTGAGATGAAAGGGGTGCCAGACAGTGAAGCTCTGGCTAGGTGCCCCCTTTCCCTCCTCTTGCAAGGGGTCTGAGAAAAAAAACAAGTAGAATTTTGAGGCACGAATCAAGGAGCCCAAATTGGTAATCTGTCAACATTTGCCTGAACTGTGGGGCAGCTTTTAGGGGTCAAACTGCTAAGGGATCATCTGATGGGGGGAAATGTAGGAGAAAAATTGACTAGGGCAGTCTTGAGAAAGACCCTGAGCCAAGTAGAGAAGCAGGTAACACCTGAGGGAACGGAGGTGTGTTCTGGGGAGAGAACAGGTCTGCAAAAAAACTCACTAAATGTCAACTAAGGAAGTTACGTCTGAGGAAAATGAAGGCAAAAAGTATGGGGCGGGACAGAGTGTAAACCTTTAGGGACAAAGTGACTGCAAAGAAAGGGATGGAAGGAAAAGCAAAGCTGGGAGGGGAACTGCGGCAGGCAACCCCACCAAAAGCAAGGCAACATGGGGGCACATTCCAAGGAGTCTGTGAAAGGAAGACAAACAGTGCAATCCTAGGAAGACTTTCCTAGGTGTAAGCCACACTAAATAGATCTGAGTAGCATTCTGAGAAGACCTTCTTAGAATTGCTCTCTAAGTATATGGAGACCAGAGATGAGAACTGGATGCAACCCAAAAGGATAGTGGGAAGAATTATTATTTTTTGGAGAAAGCACCTGTATATAGTTTGTTGGGAGTGGGGGCAAAAAGAAAGCACAGCTCACATACATCAGAAAAGAATAAAACTCCAGTAGAACCTTAAAAGACTTAACAAAAATTATGGTAGGGGATCAGCTTTCCTGAGTCACAGCTCACATCTTCAGATCAGCAGACTCTTTATTGCTACAGAACAGACTAACACGGCTACCTATCTTGATCTAGCTCACATACAGGTTTCCTTCGGCTTCTTTTTAAATCTCCTCCTTAGGTATGAAGGGCATTAAAAATATCCGCAAAGAATACCTAAGGGATGAGAGAGAGAAAGAGAACCCCTTTTAAAAAACATTTACAAGCCACAAAGTGTTAACTGTAGATAGGTTTGCCATCTCTGTCTTGGGAAATCGCTGGAGATTTGAAGGCAGTGCCTAGGGAGGGACTTCAGTTTCTCCAAGCTAAACTCTATGGTATACTACAGAGTCCCTCCCTCCAAAGCAGCTGTGTTCTCCAGGGCAGCTGATCTCTGGAGGTCAACTGTAATCCTAGGACATGCCCAGGCCTCACCTGGCAGTAGCTGTGGTCAATCTATAATATAATCTAAATATATAATAAACTAATATTACATACAAAACAATCAAGTATGAGAAACTGGTAACGTGTAAATATACTCATAACCCTATAAACACCTAACCATAAACAAACAAACAATAAACAAAGTTCATTTAAGCCTGTTCCAACGATTAGTAGTCATGATGGGAAGCCCTCTCAAGAAATATAACAAATTGCAAATCTGATCCTTCTGAAGCACAGAGATCCAATCCTGCCGCTCTGTTGAAGCTATTTTGCTTCATAAGAATCGGACTTGCAATTTGTTATAGTGCTTGAGAGGACTTCCCATCATTACCACTATCCGCCGGAAGGGACTTAAATGAACTTTGTTTATTTACTGTCTGTTTATGGGTAGGTATTCATAGGGTAAGTGTTATATTGACACTCTATTGGTTTCTCACACTTGATGCCTCGTATTTTTTGCCGCTGTTACTCAGTCACACAGTCGAATCCGACTCTTCGAGACCCCCACGGACCACATCACGGACCACATCACGCCAGGCCCTCCTGTCTTCCGGCATCCTCCGGAGTTGGCTTGATTTCATGTTCCTTGCATCGCTTGGTATGTAATATCAGTTCATCATATATTGAGGTTATATTACAGATTGGCCATGGCCATTTTTGTGGGTCTGTACTGTCATCTCAGACCGTGCCCCCCTGGCTTTCCCTTGCCCCCCTGGAGGTTGGCAACTCTTCAGGCCGGCCCTGCGGCGGACAAGCGAGGCGGGGAGAGAGCAAGAGTGACTCCATGATGGTGGAGGGAAGACCG
>NW_015163649.1:98072-150597 GCF_001447785.1 Gekko japonicus | reverse complement strand
GTAGAGAGGCGGGGCTTAAAGGTGGGTCAGGAAGCGGAGCAGCGTTGCCAGCTCTGGGTGGGGAAATACCTGGAGCTTGGGGGGTGGAGCTTGGGGAGGGCAGGGTCTGGAGAGGGGAAGGATATAATGCCTCAGCAGGGTATAATGCCATACAGTCCACCCGCACCCCACCCCCAAAGCAGTCATTTCCTCCAGAAGAACTGATTTCAGTCATCTACTGTAATAGCGGGAGATCTCCAGGTGCCACCTGCAGGTTGGCAACTCTAATTTAGCAGAGTGAAGCAACAGACCAGGGGGCCTTTGAAAGCTGACATTTGTTTCAATATCAGCTTACGAGAGAGTGGGGTAGTGGTTAACATTTTCGGTTAGTATCTGGAAGACTTGGGCTGCCAATTCCAGGGTGGGAGATACCTGAAGATTTTGGGTAGGGTGGAGCCTGAGGAGGGTGGGGTTTGGGAAGGGGAGGGACCTCAGAAGGGCACAGTGCCATAGAGCCCACCCTCCGAAGGAGCCATTTTCTCCAGGTGGACTGACCTCTGTTGCTTGGAGATCAGTTGTAATCCCAGGAGATCGCCAGCTACCAGCTGGAGGCCGGCAACTGTATGGAAGACCCAGGTTCAAATCCATCACTTGTGCTATGGAAGCTCGCTGGGAGGCCCTTGGGCCAGTAACACACTCTCAGACTAAACTACCTCACAGGGTTGTTGTGTAAATAAAATGGAGAATGATGTAAGATGGTTTGGGTCTCCATTGGAGAGAAAAGCAGAGTTCTAATGAGCCTGAAAGCTTGCACAGCATTCTGTGATGTTTTGGCTGGTCCTGTTGAAAAGTATTACTTGAGGTTCTTGTTCTGCATTTTGCATGTGCCAGTACAGCTGTTTACAGCCTTTTCCAGCAGCTGCATAGCCTCTGCACAGCTCCAGGCTATGCCTTTAGCTTCCAGCTGCCACTATTGGGGCCATTGCTGAGTGGACAGGAAGCTCACACGCACAGCTTAGAGAGAACACTGCCAGGCACCCTCCACATTGCTGGGGAAGAGCTGAGACTATCCTTTGCTTCTAGTTACCATTGATGAGGCTATCAGAGGGAGGGAAGCCACCATGAGAGAACCTCTCTTCAGTGCCAGATCCAGCTGATGCCCTTTTGCCATCCACAGGACCAGCAGAGGATGGGGAGAGAGCAGCCAGCCATCTCCAGCAGTCTTGAAACCACTCCTTTTTCCATTGCTTTGGGGGGGATATACTGAAGCTGGGCTGGTTCCGCCCCCCTCTATTTTTCTTCTGGTTAATTTTCTCCTACAGGTACATAGAGACGCCTGCTTTGTGCATGGCCATATTGTGCTGCTTTCATTATCCATACAGGGGACAGTCACAGAAAGAGAGAGAGCAACAGAGGGGGAAATTGTAAATGATAGAGCCAAATGGCCATGAACAGCAAGAGGTACAGCTTGTGACATTTCCACGCAAAAGTTCAGAAGTACTCCATGTACTAGATTTCAGTGGGTGCTATTTACTGCACTTGGAGATAGTCACTGAACTTATTGTGTATACATTTGAACTTTGCCAGAGAATATCACAGAATAAACCTCTTGCATTTCACAGCTAGTTATTCTCACTATTCACAAATGTTTCTCAATTGTGTGTATCTTTTAACTGAGGATAATACTTCATGCATATGATGATGCAGACTCTAGTACCCCCCAAACGTACTGCACAATAAATCTGTTCATTTTTGTGCTGCAAGTTCTGTGAGGTTCTTTTAGGGAAGGGGGATTCTCTTATCCTGAGATATAAGACTGCAAATGAAAGAGAAAAGTTGGCCCTGTTGAGAGAATTGCAGGAGAATCAGCAGATTGGAGTAATACTAGGTGAGATTGCTCCTTTAGAGCAGAGAAGAAGGTACTGCTCAGTGCTATTTAAATGTTTCCACATTAAGTGATAGAGAAACAAAATTGGGGGAGGGGGTATACAGATTATGTGAACATCAACACTGAGGATTGGCGAACAAGCAGTGGAAAGACCTATGGGGTTTCACCTCAGATGTCACAGGAATGAAATCAACAAGTAGATTATGGAGGGAGAGAGGCAATGTCCCCCCCCCCAATTTTTTAACTGAGACTATACCAGTGGACTGTTGAAAACCCCTTGGTTTCAGCTGGTACACTCTTCCACCTCCTCTGCTTTTTCATGCAAAGCCAGCTCAGTGGATTAGGCTACCCACTTGGCATTGTTAAATACCACTGCAACCCTCCCATTGTATCTGTGTCCTATAAATAACAGTCTCACAGATCAGCACGTCCCACTCTCTGTTTTGGTATTTAAATGACATCAAAGCCACCTGCCACATTTTTACAACCAGAGTTAGTTAATGAAGACCTTCACATGAAAGCCTGTGAAAAGAGCAAAAGCGAGCTGCAGACAGGAACTGGAAGGGTGCAAATATGCTGGGATCTGAGGCAACCACTAACACATACACAGGGAGCAGCAGGCAGTGCTGATTATTAATTATTTACGAAAAGAACCTGAGAGCGTCAGCTCGGGCTGGGGGGGATAAAGACGCGGAAACATCACTCTGGGATCCTTCCATCAGAATTATGTTAATTAGCGCGGTATGCCAGGGAGAAAGAAACTATCCAGATACGTTTTATTCTCCTGTGAGGTGGGAGACCTGCAATTAAGGCATCTGTTTATCCTTTGTAACTGACTGAGAATGCTTTTGAAGGAATTATAGGCTTAATATAATTTTTTTAAACCCTCCACATTCATTCTTTCCATCACTTTGCCACTTGATCAGGTAACTATGAATTCCACACCTGGCACTCAGGAAACTCCAGCTTCACAAGCTGACGATGCAGAATCACATGAATACATACTACCAGATATGTGATCTATGCTGTCAGGTATAAAATGCATATTTGAATGGATCATCTGTCACAACTATATGCTAATGTCTACAAAAGGTATATATCTGCATTCTGAAGGATGTAAACCACCTCTATAACATCCAGTGGCCCATGTAAAATTCAGGCACTGTAGCTTAAAACTTTCCTGTGAAGTTGAAAACTCATGTTTTGACATTTAGCTGTTATTAATATTCATATTTTGTTAGTGTCATACTAATCTATATTTTATAATCCAATACATCAACAATTTATAAAAAAAAAAGGAAGTTGATATTCTGCTAACAGATGAACATATCAGATTTCCTGTTTATTACAGTGTTCCGTGCGCCTCCGCATTTAGTCATGCCGGCCACATGACCACGGAAACATCTTTGGACAGCGCTGGCTCTTCGGCTTGGAAACAGAGATGAGCACCACCCCCTAGAGTCGGATTCGACTAGCTTTTGAGCAAGGGAACCTTTACCTTTACTGTAGTTATATAGTCGTTGCAAACCACCTAGCCTGCTCCATTATGAGGCACCATCAACTGGTGGAATACAGCTAATGAAAAATAGGGACCCCAGGATGCAAACATCAAGTAAACATACGTTAGCTGCAGGAATTGCATTGCCTTGATCTGAACATCAGTGTTTTGTGGAGGTGATGGAGAGAGACTGTTTATGAAGAAGCACCAGTACGGTGAAGGGTGCAGCAAACGCTTTAAAAAGCATTTCTGGAGGGAAGGCAGCAGGGAGAGGCCAAGCGCCAAAGGAAAGGGATTGGGAAGTGACTCACAAGCTGCTGCTGCTCCTGACCCAGTTCTCAGCCACAGAGCTGACCTGATTCTCCAGAGCTTTAAGCAGGAGACCGACCCGACCTCCCATTGGGTCCTAAGGCCTATTTTCCCCTCTAAGCAAACACAGCTCTGCAGCCTGTGTTGGTCCCCTCCCCCTCCCAAATAAAATACATGGCTCTTATCTTGCAACTCATGCCATCAGGACATGTCACCATTTTAGAAACTCTTGGAAATTATGTAGAATTGGAAATCTGGTACTATTATATTGTAGACCATAAGCCACTTTGAGCTAGGACTCCATCTAATGCCCCTTTTGTAAAAACCTTGTACATTTTTATAATCAGTCCCGCTGTATGTGTCCAAGAGACCTCCCGCTGCTTCTTGCTTCCTGCCTCTTCTTTCCTCAGTATAGCAGTGAAGCTCAGCCATGAGAAGCCATCGCTATTTCCCCAGCCCTCTTTCAGACTGGACAGTTCCTCGGCACCAATCTCCTCTCTCTGCCCCCCCTCCCCATGATAATCTTCTTTGAAATTCATTTAGGATTCTTTCATAAGCCAGCTGCCATCGTGTGCTGAGAACTTCCATAGACAGCAGGCGAAGATTAATCCTCACACTAAGTAAAAAGAAGATCTCAGCCACCTTGGGGTCCTTTCTATGGCATAATTTTACTGGGGAGTTTGGCACTGCGAAGAATGTGCCCATCCTTACTCACTGCCAGAGCCACTCTCCTAGACAGTAGTACTCCTTGATGCCTTTTTAATATGGACTGTCAGTTGCTGCTGTTTTTTAAAAAGTAATTAATTAATAATAATAATTAATAATTGAGGTTTATAAGATTATGCATGGGATACAGAAGGTAGAGAAAGAGGTACTTTTCTCCCTTCCTCACAAATACAAGAACTCGTGGGCACTCAATGAAATTGCTGAGCGGTCGGGTTTGAACGGATAAAAGGAAGTACTTCTTCACCCAAAGAATGATTAATACATGGAATTCACTGCCACAGGAAGTGGTGGCAGCTACGAGCATGGATGGCTTCAAAAGGGAATTAGATAAGCGTATGGAGCAGAGGTCCATCAGCGGCTATTAGCCACAAGGTATAGATAGGGGCTCTGGGGCAAGTGATGCTCTGTCTTCTTGGTGCTGGGGGGGGGGGTCAACAGTGGGAGGGCTTCTAATGTCCTGGCCCCACTGGTGGTGGACCTCCTGATGGCACCTGGTATTTTTGGCCACTGTGTGACAGAGTGTTGGACTGGATGGGCCTTTGGCCTGATCCAACATTGGCGTCTCTTATGTTCTTATCATATGGCAGTGGATGTCGTATAGCCAGGAGACCGGAAGATTGTCTGGCAGCCTGAAACTCTGGCTCTTTGTTTTTGTGGCGAGCTAGTTTTATTTTTTGGGCTGAAAGAAACTGTGATTAACCCAAGGTCACCCAGCTGGCTTTAAGTGGAGGAGTGAGGAATCGAACCTGGTCCTCCCGATCAGAGTCTGCCACTCTTAACCACTACACCAAACTGGCTCACTTTTTTAAAAAGTAATTTTGTAGGAGAAAAAAACAGGCAAACCTTGCTCCTGTGCTCTTGGGAAGAATGCAGGAAAAAAGAGAAACAGAAAAGAGAGTATCAGTTTGTGTGCTATATTATATGGTGTGTGCAACAACCCTACAACTGGGCTGCCAACCTCCTGGGATTATAAGTGATCCCAAAACTGGCCCAAAGGAAACAGCCCCCTTCTGATCCCAAGACAAGAGAAAATGGCTGCTTTGGGGGGTGAACTCTTATGACACTATATCCTGCTGAGGTCCCTCCCCAAACCAGGCCCTTCCTGAGCTCCACCGCCAAAATCTTCAGGTATTTCCCAACTCAGAGCTGGTTACCTAGAAATGCGCGCAACATATGAACAATGTGGCCTATCTCACAGGGTTGATTGAGAACAAACAAGTTTGTAGAACAAATTATTTTGTATGTATTTTACTTCTGTTTTGTATGTATTTAACTGTTTTTTAATTGTCTGAATGGAGTGTCTGGGATGGAGGCTGATTTTAATGGTTTTAAAATGTGATTTTATCATGTATGCTTTAAATTGTTGGCCACTTTGTAAGGACAGAAATGTAGGATTTTGTAAATAAAATGGAGGAGAGAAGAACAATGTCATAAATTGAGAATCTGTTGGAGAGAAAAGCAGAGTATTAATACGTTGATTGATAAAAGCATATTGGTTATTCATAATGGAAAGTCTTTCAGAATCTTACCTGTTTGCAGGCAAATGTTTAAAAGGATTAGAAACCTAGAGCCTTATGATAATTTTCAGTTGCTTTAAGCAGTTCTTACTAGAGCTTTGCATGCTTAAGCCCAAAAATCGTACTCTGCCACAAAAACATCCACAATTATATGTCATTGGGGGGAAGTAGTGGTTTAATGGGGTGGTTATCTTCTAAGGGGGAGGCAGGCATACAAAGTTGGTGATCAAGATTAAAATGCATTTCTCAGTGGTTTGTTAATAAAGGAAGACATACCCTACACAAAGGCTGAGGAGTAAATGCAAATCCGGCTGCAGAAAAAAAGAGAGATCAAAAGCAGCAGCCTGTTTAGAGCCGTATTTGGCTCAGGGGAGGGATTTGTGGCAACACAGGGGCACGGCTTCAGTTCACCCTCTAATCATCACGAATGAGTCTGCTGCAGCATTTCAGGAAAAAGGAGGTCCACAACCACTGGAAATTTGCCCCAGTTGTTGTTGAACTGTCAGAGTTTTGAAAATAAAAGCACGAAAAGGATGCTGCTTGCAACGGCCAAGGTCTAGTCCCACCAGCCACAGAAGTTATTGGGGAGCAGTCTGGGCTATTGAAAATCACAGAGCCCAAAGGAAACAGCCCCCTTCTGTGCTGAACATGAGGCCTTTGGGAGGGCTTTTCTTCACAGGCCCGAGTCCCTCTAAGCTAGGATCACATACCTGTCTCCTTTCTTTGGACCAAGATGATTTCCCACCTTCCTTTGGGGCATGCCACCCCGACAGCCAGGCTGGAGTCCAACACTGGCCCCTCTTTCTTGCCACGTCTACTGGATGAGGACAAGCAGGATTTTAACAGAGGCAGCTTCCCTCCAGAAGGCTGAAGCCATGTTCAGAAAGGCTGCATCTCTTGGGCATTAGCCTGTCGTGCGTCAAAGCCATAGGAACCCAGCCAGGAATAGATGGTATGATCTAGCTGGTAAGGGAGGGGGTTGTTTGCTCAACTGCTAGAATTGGGGCCAAAGAGGGTTTTTGCATCAGTGAGCTGAATAGTGCCTTGGGGCATCTTGGTCTCCCCGACACCTGTGGTCTGGCTCACTTGCTGGAGCCTTCTAAATTTATGCCGTTTCTCGGAGCTGAAGCCAAAAGTAAACATGAGAAGCTACTAAAGAGAGGCCTCCTTCAATAAGATCTCAGAATCCATACACGACAGGCCAGTTTATGTAACCAGCAGGCTCCAGCTGGCCTAACTGGTCCCGCAAGACAGGCAGTAACGGGAACCTGGGCATTTCAAAGCTTCCCTTTCCCCAGCCCCCCTCCTCTCCACACTGAAAACCAGGCTACCAGGAACAAGACATCAGCCTAGTCTCTTTCCTGACACTGTTTCTGTGCATGCAGGTGAAGCATTCAGACACATAACCTCAGTCGCTGCCCTTAGTCTACAATTATACAGTCCAGGAAAAGCTTTGCCTCTTGAGTCTGCTGGCTGCAACAGCCACTGTAGGGTTGGTCTTGAGTCTAGGGAGATCTGTGTTCACCCCCCCCCCCTTGGCTATGAAGTTCTCTAAAGTAAAGGTTTCCCTTGCTTGAAAGCCAGTCGGATCCGACTCTAGGCGGCAGTGCCCATCTCCGTTTCCAAGCCGAAGAGCCAACACTGTCCGAAGATGTTTCTGCAGTCGTGTGCCTGGCATGTCTAAACACCGAGGCGCACGGAATGTTGTTACCTTCCCACCGAAGCAGTACCTATTTATCTTCTTGCAATTTCTTGTTTCCAAATTGCTAGGTCGGCAGGAGCTGGGGCCAGAGACAGGAGCTCACTCCGTCTCGCGGCACTGGGGTCTCGAACTGCCGACCTTCCAGTCTGCAGCTCAGCGTCTTAACCTCTGCGCCACCGCGGCCCATGAAGTCCTCTAGCTGGTTGCTTTTACAATCCTTCTCACTTAAGACTAATCCCCCCCCCCCGCCAGCATGATGGGATCATCCCACCCAGGTACACCGCCCAGGGTGGGATGGTAATGTGAGGAACAGAGGACAATGGTGCGAGCCATCCCTAAGAGCCGAGCACGGGAAAGGACAGCAGCAGGGCACGTTCCGCTTGCTCGGCTCCAATCCTGTTAGGAACGCTGCAATCAAGGCGGATCCCAGCCCCAGGAAGATCCTCACCGTCCTCTGGGGATGGGCATCTGTTTTGTGGGGGATTTGCTGAGCCCCCTGTCCATTAACGAGTGAGCCGCCCCTCCCGCTCCCTGTACTTTTTGAACTTCCAGAAATGCTGAATAAGGGGGGAGGGAGAAAGTCATGCGATAAGCAACATCGCAGTGTGGTGTAGCCAGCACGGTTTTGGCAGCTCACGCCTGTCTGCAAGCCAGGAAAAGAGAATATAGGCTTTGTGCTCACTTCGTAAACCAGACAGAAAGCAGAGCGGTTTTACAAATGACTATACAGCAAAGTTCATCGGGGAAACTGCAGATATACGCACGGCACGCATAAAGCTGCCTTATATTGAATCAGATTCAGGTGGGGCAGCTGGGTTGGTCTGAAGCGGCAGGAAAGGTTCACGTCCGGTCGCACCTTTAAGACCAACAAAGTTTTGTTCAAGGTATAAGCTGTATCTGAAGAACTGCGCGCACGTACAAAAGCTTATACCTTGAATAAAACTTTGCTGGTTTTAAAGGTGCCACTGGGCTCAAACTTTGTTATATTGAATCAGTTGACCAAGGTCAGTCTTGTCTACTCAGACTGGCAGCTGTTCTCTGGGGTCACAGGTAGAGGACTTTCACATCACCTGCTGCCTGACCCTTTTAACTGGAGATGGTGTGGATTGAGCCTGGGACCTTCTGCCAAGCAGAGGCTCTTCCACTGAGCCACACAAGAGAACAAAGTGACAGATCCCTGCGCCAAACACCAAGATGTCAACATAGCCAATAGACTTCTTAAAGCTGGAGGGGGGTTCGTTAGGGCTGGTGACAAGCAGGGCAAGACACAGAAGTTTTATATTTCGATGAATTAAAATAGTTTCCCAATCCAATGTACCTTCATGATGAGGAACAGTTCAATGTCGTGCATTCACAAGTGTGTCAACTTTTTCAGACGGCATTTATAGCAGCAGTTAATTTCTGAACCTCCAGTTGCCTTCTTAGAAGCCCCATCTCTTACGGGCTATGGAACTGAGCAGCCTAGAGCATAGAGCTTCAGTGTGTGGGTCAGGACCCACAAGTGGCTCACACCCTGGCCTAAGGTGGGGCACATTAGTGGGACCACAGCTGCTTCCAGATGTTGGGTTTCTTTGCTGAGGACGGGGGAGAGGGTCTGCAGACACACAGCAAGGCCTCCTCCTCTCCAGAGTTATGTTGGTAGGGATTTCTACCTCCACATCAACATCTGCTACAGCGGGATGATGCCTAGGGGCAATTTCACCCGAGGGCACTGTGGCTCAGTGGTAGCGCGTCCGCTTGGCATAGCGAAGGTCCCAGGTCCAATTCCTGGCATCTCCACCCCAAAGATACGGCAGTGAATGGCGTGAAAGACCCCTGCCTGAGACCCTGGAGAGCCACTGCCGGTCTGAGCAGACAACACTGGCCTTGATGGACCCACAGCCTGGTTCAGTCTACAGCAGCTTCGTGTGTTCATGAAGATGCTGAAAAGAGATGCTGGGGCTGGACCCTGGCTGGACCTCCTCTGACAAATGCAAAAGTCTCTCCCCCCCCCCCAAGCCGCGAGGCCATCTTGGAGCTGTAGAGCTCCGGACACCAAAGCCAGCCTCGTACGCTGCAGGAAGACAGGCAGTCTCGTGCTCACAAGGCAAGCGGCTCGCCAGTATGACCCCCATTCAGAAAGAGCCGGGCCCGCAGCGAGGGGGCCCTCTGTTTGTTTGTTTCTCTTGACCAGGGAAGAAGCGATGACACACTGCCCCAGAAACACAGGGAGGGAAGAATGGCAACTCTTGCAGTCGACGACACTCCCGGCTCCCAAAGGCGGCCGCAGATGGGGCCCCTCGCGGCTGTTTGGGAACGCTTCCCTGTTGTTCCGACACAGAAAAGTTAAATTGCTGCCGAAGATTCCCAACCGGGCGGCTTTTGTTTGCCAATCAAGCCTTTCCCAGACAATGGCTCCCATTCATAGCCACAGCCAAGGAGCTGTTGGCTGGCGCACAATCTCGGCTTTCAGACAGATGCTGTTTCAGGGAAACACTACTACATTTGATACTGCCTTGCACTCCCCCCCCCACTTTTAAAAAATACAGAAACAGAAGGGATTGCAGTAAAACAAACAGTCACTGGCAGGCCGCAAACCTGAGGCAGTTGTGCAGGGACAGCGGCAAGGCAAGGGGGTCACGTTCCCCCCACCCCACCCAAGAGAGCTGTTTTGCTAGAGAAAGGCATGTTTTGAAAGACACGGACAAAAAAAAAGAAGCCGCTTCCGTTGAAAAGATAATCATTGTTAGGGTTGTTGTGTGTTTTTTTTTGCCTTTGTTTAAAATGCACCACTTGGAAGGTTTTACCCTCCGAAGCCAAGCCGCTGAATGCGCAAAGAGCACTCGGGAAACTTTCTGCTTCTTGTCGAGAGGGACAGCGTTACAAAAAGTCTGTAAGAAATTCACAAATACAACGTAGTGTCAAAAAAAAAGAGAGAAATCTAACATAACCACGGGAAACTGAAGCGGCCCTCCAGAACATCAGTGCTTCGATTTCTCCACCTCCAGACTTGCCAGAGCGAAGACCTTGTCTCCCGAGCCTGCAGTTAAATCAGAAACGGAGAAAAACATTAAACCTTGTAGATATAGATCCAGGTGGCTGGCTGTGTTGGTCTGAAGCAGCAGAACAAATTTAGAGTCTAGTGGCACCTTCAAGACCAGCAAAGGTGTATTCAAGGTGCCCCTGGACTCTAAATTTATTACACCTTGTATTCATCCTGTCATCATCACCCGCTTCTAACAGTTATTTTGTTCCTCGATTTGTTGTTTTTTTCCCACAAGAAGTCACAGCTGACGTATGGGGACCCCATAGTGTTTTCAAGGCAAGAGATGTCCAGAGGGGGTTTGTCATTGCCTGGTATTCCTGAGAGCCAGTGTGGTGCAGTGGTTAAGTGCACGGACTCTAATCTGGGAGAAGCGGGTTTGAGTCCCCACTCCTCCACTTGCAGCTGCTGGATGACCTTGGGCAAGCCATAGTTATAAATCAAAATAAATAAATAAATAATAATAAATAAATAGTTCTGACAAGAGCTGTCCTTGACAGTTCTGGAAAGAGCTCTCTCAGCCCTGCCTACCTCATAGGGTGTCTGTTGTGGGGAGGGGAAGGAACCTGTAAACTGCTCTGAGCAGGGCTATTTTTGGGCAGGAACGCACAGGGACGGAGTTCCGGCTGGCTTCCAAGTTGGCCACGCCCAGCAGGAACGCATTAGCATAATAGGCCACACCGAACAGCAGAAACTCATTAGGATTAGCTACATTAGGGGTGTGTGGCCTAACATGCAAAGGAGTTCCTGCTACAAAAAAGCCCTGGGTTTGGACAACAAACAAGGTAAACAGAATAAGAAGGGAAAGGTGGGTGTGGCTGGATGACCTCACTTCTGGTAACAGGGTGTGGCCTCATATGCCAATGAGCTGTGCTGTCAGGGGTGTGGCCTAATATGCTAATGAGGTTCTGCTGTTGGGTGTAGCCTATTTTGTTAATGAGTTCCTGCTGGACTTTTTCTACAAAAAGAGCCCTGGCTCTGAGACTCTGAGTGAAGGGCGGGGTATAAATCCAACCTCCTCCTCTTCTTCCTGGTTGTCTCCCAAACACTGACCGGGGCTGACCCCGCTTAGCTCCCCAGATCTGACGAGATGGGGCAAGCCTGGGCTATTCAGGTGAAGGCTTGCTTCTCAGTACAAGACCTAAACCTCTCCTCTTTTTGAGTGCCTGCAAAACAGGGCTGCCAAGAGCTGAGTTCAAGATCCGCTTCATACGCTAACACAGAAGCGAACCTGTTTTTGACACCAAGTATACACTTGGCAGGGTCCAAGTTCCAGAGGAGTCTCTGTGACAAATTAAACAGGAAGCTCAGTGGGGCGAGTGCCTGTATTCATAGGAGGAGAAAGGGAAACGGTACGCTTCGTATGTGGTCCAGGGAAGGACCCGCCTAGGCTGCAAGCCGATGACCACGGTACAATCCATGCCTGTCATTTTAGAAATAAAGTACACATTTTCTTTCATGACTCGTGAGATTGCATGTATGGGATGGGATAGCGCATCTGCACCGGAGAATCATATTCTGAGTTTGTACCACACACGTGAAGCTGCCTAACACTGAATTAGAGCCTCAATACATCAAGGTCAGTCTTGTTGACTCAGACTGGCAGCTGCTCTCCAGGGTCCCAGGCACAGGTCTTTCCCATCACCCACTGCCTGGACCTTTCAACTGGAGATGCCAGGGACTAAACCTGGGACCTTCTCCAAGCCAAGCACAGCCCCTCCCCAAAACCTGCTTGGGCACTGCTAGCAAGGTCTGGGTTTGCAAGCAGGTATTTGCAAGAGAAAGCCTCTTGCCCTGACTCAGGTAACCCAGGGAAGCCCAATCTTGTCAGATCTCAGAGGCTAAGCAGGGCTGACCCTGGCAAGCACTTGGAAGGCAAATCTCCAAGGAATACCAGGGCCAGGACGCAGCGGCAGGCAATAGCAAGCCACCTCTATGAAATATCCAAGCCCCACTAGAGTCACCAGAAGTCAACCATGACTTCCAGGCATACACTCACACAAAAGCCTCTTGATGGTTTTCTTAATTCCAGGGGATCAGCTGTATTAATCTGTCGCAGCAAAACAGAGTGGCTGAAGCAGACCAGAGGTTCAAAAGCGTCTCCTCCACTAGATCTGGTACTCTTTAAAAATGGCAAACTGAACAGGCGCTCGGGGACACCTAAGAGAGCTTGCAGATGACCCCTTGGCCCAATAGCCTGGAATGAGTTAAAAGTACAGTTGACCATGCAGGGAAAGGTCAGCAAACTGGAAGAGGTTCTGGCTGATTTTCTAGGCATTACCAGGATACAAAAGGCTAATACATTGGCAGGGGCCAGATGGCTAAGAGGAAAAATGTGGGCCAGTCACTTCCGCAGACGCTCTTCAATGGCTAAAATGCAACTATTTTAAATTTAATTTATTTTTGAGATTTTTATTACGCCCTCCCCAAAAGCGGGCTCAGGGCAGACCACAAGAAACCGAGTCCAAGACTCGTGACAAAATTGTGTTAAAATCATTAAAACGATAAAACAATAGAAGTCACACAGGTAGCAACAATTTCATATAAATCTGTTAGAGCCACAAGACGAAGTCAAATGGGCCCTTTCGGCAGATTGGGAACTAAAGCAGGGAGGCCAACAAAGGCGGATGCCCGCCACCTCACCCGATGCCCGGCTTACTAAGAATTCAGGAAAGAAAACTGGGCTTCACGTCGTTCAACGGTTCAAAGTCAAGCCACGTGATGTACATCTTTGTATGTTAGTCGAGCAAGTTTTATGCCTGTTTGGTGTAGTGGTTAAGTGTGCGGACTCTAATCTGGGAGAACCAGGTTTGATTCCTCACTCCTCCACTTGCAGCTGCTGGATGACCTTGGGCAAGCCATAGTTCTGTCAGAGCTGATCTCTCAAGGACAGTTCTCTCAGAGCTCTCTCAGCCCCGCCTACCTCACAGGATGTCTGTTGTGGGGAGGGGAAGAGAAAGGAGATTGTAAGCTGCTCTGAGACTCCAAGTGAACGGCGGGGTATAAATCCAATCTCCTCCTCCTGTTACACAGAGGAAGCAGGTGAAGTACACGCACACCATCTGGATCCCATACGTGCCTCCAAACCCTGCTTTGAAAACAAGAAGCTTGATGGGGGGGGGAGGCCCTCAGGTCTACAAGGTGTCATTTGTTTCCACTAGATGACAAGATAGCCAAACACCTGGACCTGGGGGGGGCGGGGCAAGGACTTACCCAGGTCACTGGAGACTCTTTCAAATTGGCTCAGAGTAGCTCCCGCGTTGGTCGAGAGGAAAGCCTCATCATCAGGAGACAACTGAAGGAAAGAGAAAAGAAACAGTCAGCCATGCAAACTACCTCTACAGTCTTTATCCTGAAAACCGGGCCCACAAATAAACAGAAATGCAATCAGCTATAAACCCGTTTTTAAAAAGGGCTTTTACGGTTCTGAGAGTCTACAGACGGTAGTTTTTTTAAAAAAACAAACAGACAAGAAAAAGGGCTCAAGCAGGATTTTCTGTATGAACAGGAGGACTGGAGAATTACCTTTTAAATATTGCAATAAAAATGAAAAGGGAGCATGCACGTGCGTTCGTTCCACAGTAGGAAGGGACAGGCTATCCAGCACCAGTACCTTCTCTCCAAGCTTCCGGAGAGCAGCCAGGATTTCCACTTTCTGCTGGGTGTAAAGGTCCCGCCCCAGCTTGCCCACGATCAGATCTCTGTCCATCTGTATGGGAAGAAGCAGAGGATTTCACATTTGAGGCATAAAGTTCTGCCCAATTTGTGGCAATAATTCCTCCACTGCAGGCCGGGAGAAATCGAGTAACAAAACAGCAGGTTCTGTAAACCCAAGGTACCAATCCAGAAAGGAGTGTGCCTGTTGTCTCTCCAGAAAGGAGTGTGCCTGTTGTCTCTGTATGATTTACTGTTCACCTCCTTCCCATCTGCCTCCATGGGAAGAGGGCTGTTCTGCCACCCCACTCCATTGGGTCATTCAATTGCTTCTGTTGCAGCTCTCCGACAGAATTACCTGCCCTCAGCTAAGCAAAAGAATCTGCTGCCATCTGAGCAGAGGCCAAAAGAGCCCGTGGGCAGAGAGCCAGTCCCGCCAATCCTTCAGCCGTTGCTCGGAATAAACTGCATTTAAGAATTAGTTGAAAAGCAGGTCTGTATAAGTTTCTCTTTAAAAGTGTTCTTTATGTTTCGTTTTACTGTGTAAATCCGGCTGCCACCAGGAAATTTAAGGCTTTCCAAACCTTTATACTATAATATATGAATTATGATAGATATGTGGCCTTAGCTAGGGATAAACTTGGAACTTGTAAGCCGCTCAGAGACCCTTCGGGGTTGGAGCGGGGTAGAAATCGAAGATATAAATAAATAAATAAATAAATAAATAAATAAATATTTCTATCACTGGGTATGTAGGTCGAGGTTTTAGGCCTTTGAGGTACTAATGAGGAAGTATTTCTTTCAGAACTGGTATCTTAAATAAAAGTAGATTTATTGATATAACTCATAAATAACAGTGTAGAACAAAGTAACTGGTAATGTGAATATTCTGATAAATTCTTTGGTGTCCCACACAAGCTCTGCTCCCTTTCTGTCAGGGATTTTTCAGGTAACTTTGTAACTTTAACTCAAGGTCATGTAAGTTCACTGTTTCTCTCCAGGACATACAGCCTTTCCTAAACTTTTCTTCTTCTCTGAACAACATCAACAGACAGCTTAACTGTTTTCACACAGAACAGCTTCTCACTTCTTTCATACACAGAGCTTAACTGAACTTCTGTTTCTCTCACAGAACTCAGAACTTAACTAACTTATCAATGGTCATCCTCAACTGTCAAACCTCTAACTGTCACTCCTGAAAGACATACCCATTCATCCACACAGCAACACTTTCTAAAACCCCTCCCCTCTCTCTGTCAATCACCAATCACACCACACTTGTCCCTTCAAACACTCTAGACTAATCTAACATGCAACCAAACTTTTAAAGAGACACACACACATAAACAAGGAATCGTTACACCAACTCTGTTCCGCGGTTGGAAATTAAATCTGGTGGGTGAGGCTGAAAGAGCAGGATAGGCAGCAGGCTACCCAGCAAGCATTGTGGGAAAGGGGAATGCCAGTTCAGTGTGCCACTGTGGCTCCAGAGCACTGCACCAAGTACAGCTGAATTCTGCACGCTGTGTCCACCTCGCAAGTTGTGTGCGTTTGGAAAATGTACTCTGCCAGTCATGAGGTGGGGGAAGGGGTTGCTTCGTAATCCCAAGTTCATATATTTTACATCACTTTTCTTGATTGAAAACATATCTTTACCTCAGCCAGTTTTGTCCGCAACTGCCCAGGCTGTTTCTTGGCAAACATTCGAATGACTTCTGGGGTTTTAAAGGCTTGACTGATGGCTGCTTGGATAGCCTAGAAAGGAACATTGAAACCAACAGGCACGATTTACAGCAAACACCGGCTGTAGGCAGGTAGTTTATATCTACTCAGGAAGGTGGGGTAGAGCTGAGTAATTCTCTTGTGACTTATGACTCAGCCCTACCCCACCTTCCTGAGTAGATATAAACTACCTGCCTACTATTTTTCTTCTCACCTTGACACAGAGAGTACTCCATCTTTTCTATGTTATACCTCTGAGGATGCCAGTCACAGCTGCTGGCGAAACGTCAGGTCCTACAATGCCAAGACCACAGCCATACAGCCCGGAATATCTACAACAACTAATAACCAACAAATGTATATCTATTTGTCTGTCTATTACAAGACCAACCTGGCATAACTGATAGTAGCTTGTACCAGTCATTGCAAGGAGCCAAACACATGCCTGAAAGACCCAGGCCAACTGCTTACACTGGAGGAAGCAAAGAATTACAGAGCTATCAACAGTAATGCCCATGATGATGAGAGTTTAGGCACTTTCATACATGCTGAATAACACACTCTCCATACACTTTGCAACTGAAGTTCACTGTGCAAAATAGCAAGATCCACTTGGAAGTTCACTGTGCAAAATGGCAAGATCCGCTTGGAAACAATTACTAAAGTGTGTTGAAAGTGGACTGAAACTGCATGATTCAGTGTGTGTGAAAGCACCCTAAGACTCTATCAGAATAAAACTTGACAAACTGAGTTCACACACATTGAAATATGCCGTTTTTAGACATGCCACAAAAATCCAAGTACTCACCAACTGCATCCCACTGAGTTCATCTACCAAAGTCATATTTCCAGACATAATCTTCTTGAGAGAGTCATTGAATTCACTCAGTTGCTCCAGGGTTTCCTTCTTGGTCTCCTCATACTCATCTGCATCCAGTTCATCTCTGAATGAGAGCCAATTGCATGTGTCAACTAAAACTGTGACCGTGCATACAGTTACTCATATTGTACATAGAAACCACTGTGCTTTTTTTTTTGAGATAAGAACAGACAAAGCTGCCTGACACCAAATCAGAGCATCTGTCTATCTAGCCCCATAACAATTTAGTGGTACCTGCTTTGCATGCAGAAGGTACCAGAATCAATCCTCAACTCAGGTAGCTGGGAAAGATCATTCTCTGCTTATGACCAATGCTCCCTCTAAGTTGTGGAATCTTTTGAGCAAAAATTCTACTTTGTGAGCTCTTGGCATTAAAGTTGTGAGTGAGCGATTTGGCTGCTGCGTAAATTAGTTTGCTCTGGAGCCATCCTCCCTGAGCTAAGACAAAATGTGTGAGCCAGAGGTTAAAAAACTGAGCTAGCTCACACTAACTCAGTTTAGAGGGAACACTGCTTATGACCCTGGAGGGCAACTGGCAGTCACAGCAGACAACAGTAATAGTAGTCGTGAGTGTAGAAGACTAACATCTGGGACTCTTCTCCCACCATCATCTCTAGCAGCTGATGATTCCAGCTTCTCAGCATTCCACCAAGTCCCAACAGGTGAGACAATGTCTGGTGATGCTTCTCTCATTGTGTAAAATGTCACCGATCGAAATGGAGCTGTGCATCTCAGCAACTGGCTCTAACTAAATATAATGTAACAGCGTTGAATTTTAAGTTGCATTGGCAGCCAGTCCAGCCGAAAAGCACGGTTACAAACAATGAATACAAAAAACCCAGATGGACCGGAGGTCTGATTCCACATTAGGAAGCTTCATACATCCTACTTGTGAGATCATCTCAACAGAGTTTCAAGAAAATACAAAATACCAAAGAACATATATGTAACCATCCCCCAAGCAACTGAAGATTACGAAGCTGTCCTGGCCCACATGCTGTTCACAGATAGAAAGATTTCACGACAGCTCAACCTTTTTCTAGAAGCTCTTCATCACCTGCATTCTTCCAAATCTTGCAGTTGCTGCATGAGCCTGTCCAGCTGCTCTTCCAGGTTCTGTTTCAACTTGCTGGTCTCAATTTTTCCCCTTGAAGCCATTTCCCATCACAATCACAGCAGACTTCTGAAAGAGACAAGAAACAGGTTTGGATTGCGAGTTCGAAGAACAACCATGAGCCAAAGTATCATAAAAGAACTTTGCACTAGTACAAAGTTAATATTTATTCTCTTGTTTATTTAAAACATAAAGCTCATTCTGTTCTATAGTTTATGGGAATGCAATATGACACTTGAGAATTGTTATATCGTAATCAACTTACACTGATAAACAAAAAGAGGCTTGGTAATCCTGCCAAAGTGAAAGCCTCTGGCTCATTCTTTAGCAAGTTTCACACAGAAAGGTATTTCTTAGCAAGGATTCATGCTATCAGAGCTGCACAAGGACCCGGGTTATTCTCATTACTCTACACAAGCATGGAGGCCAAAGTCTCCCCAGGCTGTTGCTGTGGTTTTCAACAGGCCTGGAGAAAGATGTAAAAACATCCTGTCCCTTTAATAGAGGCTGAATGTGCGGAAATGGGCAGAAGTCTCTTTCCATAGCATGAAGATAAATAACACAACTGAATGAAAAACATTCTATTAAGCCTTTAGGACAGAACCTGTAACTGCTGCTCTCCCCTAGCAACTTGTATTCAGAGGTATTCTGCCTCTGAATGTGGAAGTTCTGAATATGGAGATTTCATTTAGCCCTCACGACAAATAGCCATCAATAAGCCTCTTCTCCAGGAATTAACCTAATCCCCCTTTTAAGCTATTCTAAGAAAGCACCCATCACTGTAATCTCTGTTACCAAGTTCCACAATCATTACAAATTACATGTTCTTTGTGACTGGATGTAGTGCCTAACATCCTCACTGTCGCCGTCCCCTCCTCCTGTAATCGTCTGAAAGAGTAACAAAAACAAGGGTGTTTCCCGGAGCAGACACCAGGAAATAGAAAGCAGTGTACAGCACCCTTGGAGGAAGGGTGGGGTAAAAATGCAATGGACGGAAAATAAGGACTACCTCCGACTGCTATTGTCTCTTTCTCGGGCAACTGCAGAATCCCTTGCAGCTCTTCAGAGGAACCGTCTTCAGCCCCAAGGAACCCAATAGCTGACTCCTACCCAATACCTGTCAAACCCTTCCCATTCCAACACCCAAAGCCTGTTAACCCCTTGCTATCCACCCCACTAACCCCACCGCGTCCCCAAAGCCCAGACCCACCAGGCTCCCGCCTCACTCCTTCCTCTTCGGCCTCCCCGCCCCAAAAGCAAACAGCCGCGATTCCCGCAGTCACATCCTTCCCTTGACCAACGGGTTCGTGCATCACCCAGGCCAAACCCTCCTCACTTCCGGTTTCGGGGCGCTGGGGAGCCTCTCCAGGCGACGGACTCGCGTTCGCTTCCGGAGGCCGCGGCCAATAGAAAGACTACACTAAGGTACTATGGCAACAGTATTCCCCCCGGCCCCCCAAACCCGTGGTGCTTCAGTTCCGGCACTCAGACGGTATCCTCCTTGATCTGACAAGAAAGTTGTCCTTCAGCCTGGTAAGAGTTTCCAAGGGATTGGGGTTGAGAAAGGGGGAATCTCGGAGAGTCGTGATTCTGGGGGGAGCGTCGGTTATAATGGGAGGAGGAGTTGCTCTCTCTGGCGACTTCGGGGTGTGTGGTCAACGTTGATCCGTTCTCATCAGAGTCGATCCAGTTCACACGCGCTTATGGAGCCGGGCACGGCCCTTTTGAGGATATGGCTGGCGCGGCGATGGGCAACTGGAGGCCCGAGGGATGGCTGTAGTACTTCTCCTTCGTTTCTAACGACCGTTGAACGCAGGGCATGTTAGATTGAGGGACAACGTTTTTTGTTGTTAAGTTTTATCCCAGCAGCCACGCCTCCCAGAGTTGCCAGCTTTGGGTTGGGAAATACCTGGAGCTTTGGGGGAGGGGGTGGAGCCTGGGGAAGGGAAGAACCTCGTTGTGGTACGCTGTAGAATCCCCTCCAAAGGAGGAGAAGAGAAGAGATTGGATTTATACCCCACCCTTCACTACCCAAAGGAGTCTCAGAGCGGCTTTCAAACTCCTTTCCCTTCCCCTCCCCACAACAGACACCCTGTGAAGCAGGTGGGACTGAGAGAGCTCTTGACAGAAATGGCTCTTTTTCAAGAACAGCTCTTATCAGAACTACGGCTTGCCCAAGGTCATCCAGCCAGGTGCAAGTGGAGGAGGAGGGGGGAATCAGACCCGGTTCTCCCAGATTAGAGTCCGCGCACTTAACCACTACGTCAAACTGGCTCTCCACCAAAGCAGCCATTTCCTCCAAGGTAACTGATCGCTGTAGTCTGGAGGTCAGTTGTAAAAGCAGCTCTCCAGGCACCACCTTAGGGTTGCCAGGTCTGGGTTGGAAAATACCTGGAGACTTTGGGGGTGGAGCCAGGAGAGGGTGGGGTTTGGGGAGGGGAGGGGCCTCCACATGGCCCAGTGCCATAGAGTCCACCTTTCAAAGCAGCCATTTTCTCCTGGGGAGCTGACTTCTGACAGCTGGAGATCTGTTGTAAAAGCAGGAGATCCCCAGGCCTCAACTGGAGGCTGGCAACCCTACACCCCCTGGAGGTTGAAGTCAAGGACAAGAGATCACAGGACAGGCTGCACTTCGTAGGAAAACAAGCATGATATAACGAAGTCGTGTTTAGGGAAAATATATATCTTCTTTAACCATTAAAGTTGTTTCCTTTGAAATAAATTGGTCTCAAGTCTTTCTGACGGTACACCGCTCAATAGACGGTTTCACTCAGAGTTTCATCAGATGAGACCTTGCACAAGAAAATATACAAAAATATAAACAATTTATAACATTTTCACCACTTTCTTCTAGTGCAAGGTCTCATCTGATGAAACTTTGAGTGAAACGGTCTATTGAGCGCTGTACCGTCGGAAAGACTTGAGACCAATTTATTTCAAAGGAAACAACTGTAATGGTTTATTAACGGTTAAAGAAGATATATTTTCCCCTAAACACAACTTCGTTATCATATCACGGTAGTTTTCCTACAAAGTTCTACCACCTGGAGGTTGGCAATGGCAACCTTTCATCACACATGCTCGGCAGTGATGAAACCCCTTTACTGCTTAGTGGTGTCCACTTTCAAATGCACTCTGGCTGAACTGAACCACATAGCACGACACCTAGGGTTGCCAACGTCTAGGTGATGTCTGGAGATCTCACGCTATTACAACTGATCTCCAGGCAACAGAGATCAGCTCATTTGGAGAAAACGGCCAACTTGGAAGGTGGAGTTTATTGCATCATATCCCATTGAAGCCCGTCCCCTCCACAAACCCAGCCCTCCTCAGACTCCACCTGCAAAATCTCCAGGTATTTCCCAACCCAGACTTGGCAACCCCATAATACCCCCAGCAATGGCCACTCTGTGCATGTGGCCCCAACAATGGGAGCTTCTGACATGTCTGGCCTGAAGTCTGTAGAGCTGCTCTAATATAAAGGCTGGCCGGCATTACTGTCTGTCTTGCCTGCTTCTTGCTCCACGATCTAATAAGCTAGAGAAGAAACGTTGCCAAATGAAGGTGCAAGGAAGAAAGCAGACAGTTATGCCCTCTGGGTTGGCTCTGTTCTCTTGCTGTGGAATCGGTTTGCAGGACATTTAGCAAGAAGGCGGCTGTTGAGCTACAGAGCAGTGAAGCTGGCGTGAGTTTGTTCTGTGCATCCGTGATCATCTTTGTTAAAAACAGGAGCCACGGGGCAGTTGAAACACACAAAAAAATTATTCCAGTGTGAGCTTTCCTGCATCAGAGCTCACTTCATTAGAGGCCACCCATAAGAGAGATATTTAAAAGTTGTGAGCAACAGAAAGGTGGGAGAAGGAAGACATTACAAAGAAAGGACGGATAGAAACAATCCCCAAAGATAATTCAGTCCATTCAGAGTGGGTGAGGGCTACTCATAACTGTAGAGCCAGTTTGGTGTAGTGATTAGGAGTGTGGACTTTAATCTGGGAGAACCGGGTTTGATTCCCCACTCCTCCACATGCAGCTGCTGGTGTGACCTTGGGTCAGTGACATGTTCTTTCAGAGCTGTTCTCTCAAAAACATCTCTTTCAGCCCCACCTACCTCACAGGGTGTCTTGTGGGGAGGGGAAGGGAAGGAGATTTTAAGCCGCTCTGGGACGCTTTCAGGTAGTGAAGATTGGGGTATAAATCCAATGTCATCGTCTTCTAGATAGATCCGAGCAGATCTAATGAAGGAGGGTGTGCTGTGAGATATGGTTAAGCAGAAGTAATTAACATCATCCTTGACTGTGTGTGTTTATCTTACTCTGCCACTGGACTTCTATTGAATGTTGGTGCAACAATCTAACATGTCTACCCCTCCCCCCATTTATCTCATGGAGCTTTGCGTGGTCTCGTGTACAAAGGAATGATTAGAGCCATTTGTACTGTAAGGTGGGGGAGATGGTGGGTCAGCACCCATGTTTCTGTTTCTGAATGGCAGTCTGGCATGCAGAAATTCGACAGCAAATATTTTCCTGGTACTGAGTCTGAGATAATGTGGTAAAAGAAAGCTCAGCTTTCTTAGATCCTCTGTGTGGGGCTACTTGTGGAGAAATGGATGTGAGGCTGGTAAGAAAAAAGTTGGGAATGCTAGCAAGTGGCTGGGCTGCCCACCAGAGGGGTTTCAGAAGTGACGCTTGTGTGTGTGTGTGGATTCTGTATCCTTTAACAGTTGCATGAGAGGCAGAAATATAACCAGAGCATCTATTCCTTCATTGCCTCCATGACTGAAAAAGGCTTCACCAAGGGAATGTCAACAACCGTGTTCCCTCTAAGCTGAGTGAGTGTGAGCTAGCTCACAGTTTTTCAGCCTCCGGCTCACCCATTTTTCTGTTCGCTCAGGAAGGAGGGCTCCAGAGCAAACTAATTGATGCGGTAGCCACATCGCTCGCTCACAACTTTAATGCAAGCAGCTCACAAAGTAGAATTTTTGCTCACAGGACTCCACAGCTTAGAGGGAGCATTGGCTCTCCAAGTGAAACAACCGCTGTTCACAGGAAAAGGTGGCCATCTTATGGTCAAAAGACATCAGCTGGGAGTCTCTGCTCTGTGAGGCAAGCTGGGCCCGTGGGGGGCTGCGGAGCACCTGCTGCCTTTGCACTCATCCGAGCCGTGCAACTGCAATCTGACCATCTGCATGTCGTGTGGACGGAAGGCCTAGTGGACTGGTGGGATACAACCCATTATTTTGTTTATTAGTTATTTCCTTCATTTATACCCCACCTTCCTCCCCAGCGGGCCCCCAAAGTGGCTTACGTCATGTTCCTGTCTTCCGTTTTATCCTCGCAACAACCCCGTGAGGTGGGTTAGGCCGAGTGTGTGTGACTGGCCCAAGGTCGCCCAGCAAGCTTCCATGGCAGTTAGGATTTGAACCCATTTCCCCCAGATCCTAGCCTGATGCTCTAACCCCTATACCGCACGGGCTATTCTCTTCCACAGCTTTGTTTTATGTGTTCTACAGTGCAATCTTCTGCACGGTTCTTCCAGTCCAAGCCCACAGATTTTTGTTTTTGCCCTCAAGTCAAGCTGGCTTCTGGCCACCCCTAGTGGGGCTTGAAGGGACGTTCACAGGTGGTTTACCATCACCTGCCTATGCATCACGACCCTGGTATTCCTTGGAGGTCTCCCATCCAAACACTAGCCAGGGCCAGCCCTGCCTACCTTCCAGGATCTGACGAGATCGGGCTTGCCTGGGCTATCCAGGTCATAGAATCATAAAGTCGGAAGGGACCTCCAGGGTCATCTAGTCCAACCCCCATTTAATGGTTTCTGACCGGAGTCACTCGACATCAGATTGCTCTGTTGATTTCATTTGCATGCAGAAGGTCCTGGCCTCAATCAGCTGAACATCTCAGGTGGCTGCTGTTGGGATCTCTCTCTGCCTGGGACCCCTCCTGTCAGAGGAGACAGTATGGCGTTAGGGGAACCCGCCATCTGACTCCCTGAAAGACAGCTTCATAGGTTCGGGTAGGAGCCATCCACATTTATTTATTTATACCCCTTTCTCCCCAACGTGGACCCAAAACGGCTTACATGGTTCTCCTCTCCTCCCTTTTATCCTCACAACGGCCCTGTGAGGGAGGCTAGACTGAGCGTGTGTGACCGGCCCAAGGTCACCCAGCAAGCCTTCCATGGCAGCGGGGGGATTGAAACCCGGGTCTCCCAAATCCAAGCCGACACTCGAAGCGCTACACCACGCCGGTCCTCATACATAACGAGAGAGTCGGCTTTTGTAGCAAGATGTGCTTCCAGGCTGCTGTCCGGATAGCTTGGCCCCCGCGAATAAAGACCGCAGCCACTTCAGATGTCTGCCCACCTAGAGGGGACGAGGAAGAAAAGCTGGAATGCACTTCGACAGCGGCTGAATCCCGCCTGGAACATGTCACCGCGTTACATTTTGCTTTCTAATCCACCCCCAAGTGAATGTAAAGGCCCTTTCCTAAAACATCCTCTGGAACCCAGACAGAAGCAATTGGACCCTGCAGCTTGAAAAAGGCAGGCCACCCCTCTCTTTGAAACCAGGGCTTCAGATATCACAGCCTCATTTCCTTTATCTCTGGCTCCATACCCGTTCCCATGGCAACTTTCTCCCGGTGCTGTTAGGCCTTAGACTCCAAGCCGCATCCCAAAAGGGCTTGGCACGCTCACTGCTCTGTGCAAAAGGGGGGGGGGGAGAGCGTATTTTCCTTTTTAATGGGTCGTGGTAGGACAGTCTTCAAAAACTTCTGAAGAGCCTTAGAAACCCCCAGAGTTTGCCTTTTTAAAGACGCCGGAGCCCCACGTTTTCAGCTCAAAGGCTACCTGATGCTCGTACATATGAATAGTTAAAGACGTCTGCTATGAATATCCTCAGTTCTGAAGGTCTTCCCACTGAGGCCGCCACGGAGATCAGTCGCTCCCTCCAGGGATGGAAATAAGGGAAGGCGGCTGAGCCGGTGATCCACGGCAGGTTGCTGGGGAAACGGGGGCAGAGACGGCACCTGGCTCCGAAGGGTCAGATGTGCCACAGGCAGCTGCATTCAGAGACTGGCCCGTAACAGATGCCACGCTTCGCTTGCTTGTTCAGGACGAGGCCGGGAGAAGCCATGTTGGCAAACCAGAAGAGCCCCAGAACAGAGAAGAAGGCTGTAAGAGACAGGAAGAGGGCATTAGAGGGAAGAACGCCACACAGGGATGCCAGCCTCCAGGTGGGACCTGGGGAGGATCCCCTGGAATTGCAGCTCATCTCCAGACTACAGAGATCAGTTCTCCTGGAGAAAATGGATGCTTTGGAGGGCGGACTCTATGGTGCTGTGACCCCACTGAGGTCCCTGTCCTCCCCAGGCTCCACCCCCAAATCTCCAGGAGTTTCCCAACCTGGATCTGGGAACCCGGCCCCCATCCCCTGCTGGTAGCCTGGGGAGACCTGGCAGCCATAACTGCGCACCTGGGGCTTCCCTTTCTGAGGATCTGGTATCTTAAGATTGCTGGTTTTCAAGGTGTGCAAAGTTTCTAGTCCTCATGATGGTGTGCAAAACAAAAGGAGCTTTGGGGACATCTACATGTGCTTCTTCTCCACCCTCTCTTTTGCCACCTTCATTGCCTAAATGTTTGACACCCCCCCAAAAAAAAAAATGAAAGCAGAATGGGGCTGCGATCACACACGCCTTTAGATCTGATGTAGGTGCAAATGCCTGATGGATCTAAAGGGCGCGATCAGACAGCAACATCTGGGAAGCGTCTCGCAGTCGTCGGCAACCAGTGCTGCTCCGCCACAGAAGCGGAGTTAAAAGACACCGGGGAAAGTCCGGTAGTAAACGGCTTCCAATGGGCCACGGACATACTTTCCCCTGTCTGATTTTATTTATTTATTTATTATATCTATACCCCGCCCTCCCCGCAAGTGGGCTCTCAAGCCGTCGGGATGGACTGATCAGGCCATCCGGGCTCGATGCTGTTTTATTTCCCCCCTCTTTGCAGCATGCGCATCATCGCATGCTCCATAGGGGGCCCTCAGCACGGAGGTGCGATTCTTCGTTTATGCGCATGGGGGACAAACGGCCAAAAAAAGTTCCAACTCATCCGCAGTTGCGTCTGATCACACAGTGACGGACTGCGGCCGCAGCTACAAAGGGAGGTGTGATCTCGCAACTGCGTGTCAAATTCCTCCTGAGGGAATAGCCTCGCCTCCTGCTTCAACTGGCACATAAATAAGTGGTTGCATGACGGGCCTCTAGTCTAACTGCTGGCTCAGGCAGAAGACAGTCTCTCCCTGCCCATATTTTTTTTGACTGTTTCCATGGACAGAAATTTTACTCTCTCTAGTGCCCCCCCCCCACCTCAGAGCAATGTTCCCTCTAAGCTGTGGAGTCTTGTGAGCAAAAATTCTACTTTGTGAGCGACTGGCATTAAAGTTGTGAGCGAGCGATTTGGCTACTGCATAAGTTAGTTTGCTCTCCTTCCTGAGCGAAAACAGAAATGTGTGAGCTGGATGCTAAAAAAACTGTGAGCTAGCGCACACTAACTCAGCTTAGAGGGAACACTGCCTCAGAGACCAACAAAATTTTGGAAGCGCAAGCTTCTGAGAGTCAAAACGCGCTCTGTCAGACTGCAGACCAACATTATCATTAGTATCTTTTCGATCAACCGATCTATTTGCCTTTGCCAACGGGTCACTCTTGTTTTTACTCTAACGGCCCAAGCGTCCGAGGAGGCCGGTCTGGGTCCAGCTCTCTTCTTCCCCATCCTTTGGCTTCATCTTTTCTAGACCCAGGGCAACAGGTGGTACCTGGAGGCACATCTCTTCTCCCCGGGGTTTTTCTATTGATCCCGATTGTGCCAGAGTCAGCGCATCGGCGGGATCTCCCCGAACGGGTTTCGGTAACTGGTCCCTCACTCTGAGTCCTGAGGTCTGCCCCATTAGGATGCAAAAGAGGAACAGTTCCACGTACCAGTAGAGAACATGCTGCTCACTGAAAGGACCACTGATGTATAATAGAGCTCAGGAGTCGTTTTGGCCTAGATGGAAGACAGTTTATGGTGATGACATGGGCTTGGTACACCAAGAACATCAGAAGAGCCCTGCTGGATCCGGCGAAAGATCCAGCACCCTGTTTTCCAGAATGGCCACCCAGACGCAGCTGAAGGTCCACAAGTATGGTTGCCAACCTACAGGTCGCACAACAATTATATACACTGCAAAAACATTTTTTATAAGTTAAAGTGTTCTATATGTTCCTTGCTTTCTCAAGGCTGCTTAGTATTGACCTTGTTCTCTGGTCATTAAATCTTACGGAGAACAAGGTCAATACTAGGCAGCCTTGAGAAAGACAGGAGCGCTCCGTCTATGAATGTCAGCTGCTTAATGGGCCTTTTGTAGGACCAGCAACAGACATCAATTTAAACTTCAATGTAACCACAAAAGGAAACTTCCCCCTTAGAAGATTTTCAAGCAAGGAGAAGCGGGTGTACAATTCTAGAAACTCCCGTTGGGGTTGATTGTGTAAAAAGGACGTAAATTGACTGCTAGTTATTAGATTGTACAAACTGATTATTACTGTTGATATTGCATGTAATGAATATATACCTGATTTAGAATATTATGAATAATACACAATGCACTTTATAAGATGGAACATATAGAACACGTTAACTTATAAAAAAGGTTTTTGCAGTGTATACATTTGTTGTTTGACTCTTATGATACTGCAGCTCGAGTTTCCACAAACCTCCAGGTCGTGGCTGGAGATCTCCCGCTATTACAACTGGTCCCCGAGCCAGAGAGATCAGTTCACCTGGAGAAAGTGGCCGCTTTGGAAGGTGGACTCTTAAGGCATTATACCTGACTGAAGCCCCTCCCCTCCCCCTCCTCAGGGTCCACCCCCCCAAATCTCCAGGAATTTCCTAACCCAGAGCTGGCAACCCTGCCCACAAGCAGGGGTCATTTCCTGCAGGAGCGCACAGGAGTGGAGCTCCAGCAGTAAAGAGCCCAGGGGGTGGGCACATTCAACAAGCCCCGCCCCCTGCTCCCAGCAGCCCTCAGTCAGAGCAAGAAGCAGCCAGGTAAGTTGCAGAGCCCCCCCCGGCCCCCCGGTCCAAAACAGTCCAGTGGCACCTTTAAGACCAAGTTTTATTCAGCTACAAGCTCTCCCTCCTCTGCGAGGACAGAGCTGCATGTCCCCCCCCCCCATACCTAGCAATCCAAAACAGTCCAGTGGAGCCTGAGCGGTGGGTGTTGCCTTCTGACACACTTCTGGTGAGGTCAGGGGGTGTGGCATATGCAAATAAGTTATGCTAATGAGTTATGCTAATGTGCTCCTGCACCTCTTTTTCTACGAAATGAACCCTGCCCACAAGCCAAGGCTTCTCCTGTTGTTACTCCCAGGAACAGGTATTCACAGGTGGACTGCCTCTGAACATGGAGGTTCCTTCTGACCATCATGGCTAACAGCCACAAATCGGACCTTATTCCTGTATGTCCAATCCCTTTTATGGCCATCTAAGCTAGGGGCCATTAGTACACCTTGTGGCGGTGAGTGCCGCAATAATTCTGCCTCGTCTGAGTAAATAACTTTCTTCGGTACAAGATTTTAAAAAAATAAAACAGGTCTGGCTTGCAGAGTCGCCATCTAATCAGACCTAAGAAGGAAATCTCTTCGAAAAGGACTCGGGGTTTTCTACTCTCAAGCGGTGGTTTATAAAACTAGGTACAAGAGGCAGTGCTTGAACATACAGGTGAAAGAACACCTTTTTAAAACACCGTTCTAATCCATCTCCGTTTAATGAAATAAGCCCGATCTGGTGTCAGGATTAAGGCCGCTTCAAAGAAGCCGGGTTGGGACAGAAGAAAATGTGTGCCCGGAATCCGTTTCAAAAGCTAGAAAGTGCTGGATAACGGAGCAGAGGTCACGGCTCAGTGGAAGAGCACCAGCCTGGCGTGCGGCACTTCCCACGTTCAATCCCACCATCTCCCAATTAAAGGACCTCAGGTAGCTGCTGTAGACCGGCGGTCCCCCCAACGTGGTGCTCATAGGTGCCATGGGACCTGCCAATACCTTTCCTGGTGCCCACCAAGTGGCTCAGCGACAGGTGTGTGGTTGAGCAGGATTTGCTTTGGGTACAAGATGGAGGGTGGTCGTCTAGTCATTTATTGACTAAATCTCTATCCCACCTTCTCCCCCCCCCCCGAAAATGCTCCTTAGCTTGGTGTCCTTCACCATGGCTAAGAGAAACAGAACGATTTATGCAAAATAATTTACTATGCAAAACAATATACGGAAGATAAGCATGCACCCGCATGCAGAAGAAGCAGGCAAAATGGCATGCTACGCGATCGTCTCCACAAGCCTATCACGGAGCAAAATCTGGATTCCTTGGCACATCATTATGAGACATCTACAAGTTCTGTTCCATATATATTTTCCAGAAGGAGCAGAAGCGGCCCTGGGTACCAAAACTCCCATAGGGGTGGGGCCAAACACAAACCAAAACAATACCGACACATTGTGCCGCTAGAGATGTTAATATAGCCGTCCCGACGCCTTCTACAAACGAGCCCATCCCGAAGATGGAGACGATTATCTTCAACTCCCCCGTCAGGGGCTCCACCACGACCAGCAGTAACGCCAGCCCTGAAAGGGTGGCAAAGGGGAAGAATGAGCCACCTCACTTTTTCGCGCTCTCCCAGTGAGGCCTTTGGTCCGCCCCAAGCCAACCTGTCTGTCTCACTGGATGGCCCCCAACTCCAAGCATTTTGAGAATGAAGGAGCCATTCTGCAAGCCCTCCGTGATTTCAGAAACTTCTCTCTTGCCCCTGCATGCCTTGGAAACCCCCTTTTTTTTGGGGGGGGGGAACAGCTGCTGGGTCAAGGGAGAAACCAAGGCTGCCCATAGCCTTCCAGTGGTACTCTGCAGATCTATTCTGCTCCGCAGCTAGTGAACAGTTCTGAGGCTGTTGGCAAGGGACAGTAATTAATAATGATCATGTGTGTCCTATAGCCAGGAGATCCTAAGATTGTCTGAAAGCCACAAGTTCTAGCTCTTTTAGCATTATACACCACTAGGTGGCGAGCTAGACTTGTTTAGCTTGGAGAAATGATGACTGAGGGGGTGACATGATCGAGGTTTACAAGATGATGCATGGGATAGAGCAGGTAGAGAAAGAAGTCCTTTTCTCCCTTTCGCACAATACAAGAACTCGTGGGCACTCAATGAGATTGCTGAGCAGTCGGGTTAGAACGGATAAAAGGAAGTCTTTCTTCACACAAAGAGTGATGAACACATGGAATTCACTGCCACAGGAGGGGGTGGCGGCTACAAGCATGGACGGCTTCAAGAGGGAACTGGATAAGCATGAGAGGTCCATCAGTGGCTATTAGCCACAAGGCATAGATGGGAACTCTCGGTCTGGGACAAGGGATGCTCTGTATTCTTGGTGCCTGGGAGGGTGGGGGCGACAGTGGGAGGGCTTCTAGTGTCCCGGCCCCACTGCTGGACCTCCTGATGGCACCTGGTATTTCTGGCCACTGTGTGATGCAGAGTGTTGGACTGGATGGGCCATTTGGCCTGATCCAACATGGGCTTCAGTTATATTCTTATAGGAACTCTCAGGCTGGGGCAAGTGATGCTCTGTCTTCTTGGTGCCTGGGAGGGTGGGGGCGACACTGGGAGGGCTCCTAGTGTCCCGGCCCCACTGGTGGACCTCCTGATGGCACCCGGTATTTCTGGCCACTGTGTGACGCAGTTGGACTGGATGGGCCATTTGGCCTGATCCAACATGGGCTTCAGTTATATTCTTATAGGAACTCTCAGGCTGGGGCAAGTGATGCTCTGTCTTCTTGGTGCTGGGGTGGGGGGCAACAGTGGGAGGGCTCCTAGTGTCCTGACCCCACTGGTGGACCTTCTGATGGCACCCGGTATTTCTGGCCACTGTGTGACACAGAGTGTTGGACTGGATGGGCCACTGGCCTGATCCATCATTGGCTTCTCTTAGGTTCTCTTATGTCTTTAAGGCAAGAGGTGTTTCAGAGGTGGTTTGCCATTGCCTGCCTCTGCCTCACGCCCCTGGTATTCCTTGGAGGTCGCCCATCCAAATAGCAGCCAGGGCCGACCCTGCTTAGCGTCCAGGGTCTGACGGGATCGGGCTAGCCTGGGCCGTCCGAGTCAGGGTGTCCGAGATGGTGCCGTACACACATGCATCCGGGACCAGCGGCATCACTGTTCAGGGCCGTCTGGTTCAGGAGCTAGGACGGTGCAGTAGTTAGAGAGTGTTGACCTAGGAGGGTCTGGGAGACCCAGGTTTGAATCCCCACTCTGCCACGGAAGCTGGCTGCATGTCCTTGGGCCAGTCCCTCCCCAGGTTGTCGTGAGGATAAAACAGAAGGGGGAGAATGTCGGCTGGGGAGCAGAACGGGGTGTGAATAAATCTAGGAGGCCCTGTTATCTTCCACCACTGCCGGCCGTTTGTTCCAAGAAAGCCGCCAAAGACAGCGGCCCTGCATGCCCGTGGAAGTGCCCCATCGCGCAGGGGCCCATGCGCATAGGCGCACACGCTCACCGTGATAAAATGAACAAACCACGTCCTGGTGGCTTGCTGTACATACCGATGGTGAAGAAAGTAAAGACGATGCTTCCGACCAGGTTGTAGAGAAGGGGCTGCCCACAGTAGTGAGAAGACCTTGGTCTGAAAAGGAACACGGAGAAACCAGACAGGTGCGCTTCCTGCACTGAGCCTTCATCTTGGATCGTTTTCTTTGTTCGCTCATTTCGCATTATGCTCTGTCCCCTGGACTCTGATGGCTCATAGCGGCTTTCCAAAGTGCAAACCCTCGTGTCCCCCAAGGGCTGCCAACCCCCGTTAGTTAAAAAGTGGCCAGTTGGAATTTCCAAAATTGTATTTTTGAAGTACAAAAATAAGTTTACGTTTCAGAGGGTAGCCACATTGGTCTGCTGTAGAACAGCTAGATTCAAGTTCAGGATCATCTTAGAGACCAACAAGATTTTTGAGAGTCAAACCTCCCTTCATCAGATACAAGCAGAACTCAGAGACCTCCATTCCTACTTGGATCTAGCAAAGGAAGCTTTATAAAAGAGCAAGGTCCAGTGGCACCTTAAAGGCTAAAAAAATCTGTGTCAGGGTATGAGCTTTCATGTGAGTCACTGCTCACCTCTTCAGATGCCGCTAGAATGTGAGACCATCTGTCCTCTGTTTGGAAAGTGGAAGTGATTTCAGATTCCAAATGACATTAGCAGGCAAATGACAGTAGCGGGTGTGATGCAGAGAGGAAGGTAGGCGTGGATAAATCAGCATTGGTAACGAGACAGGAAACCTAGGTCTCGATTCAGTCCAGGTGGACGCATTGTCTTGAGCTTTATTATCAATTGCAATTCAGCAGTCTCTCTTTCTGATCTCCCTTTGAAATCCCTTTGTAAGATAACTGCTACTTTCAGGTCAGCAGCTGAAAGTCCTGAAAGGTTAAAATGTCCCCCCGCTGGTTTCTGAATGTTGTGGTTTCTGATGTCAGACTTGTGTCCATTAGTTCTTTTTTTTCGCATGGACTGGCCTGTCTGTCCAGTGTAGAGGGTGGAAAGGCATTGCTGACACGTGATTACATAAATCCGATTAGAGGACAAGCAGGAAGGAAACGTTGACATTTGAAAGCTCATACCCTGAAGATCTGGTTGGTCCCTAAGGTTCTACTGGACTAAAATCAATTGATGTTCTATTCTTTAAAAATCCAAACGTCCATGTTGGAAAAGGCTGACAAATAAAAGAACTCCAGCCATTCTAGCAAAACTACCGAGGTTACATTAAAAGGCTAAAGCAAACGAGCGAGCAAACAGGATTGCACAACCTAGAGCAGTGTTGGCGAACCTATGGCACGGGTGCCAGAGGTGGCACTCAGAGCCCTCTCTGTGGGCACGCGTGCCATCGCCCCGGCCAGGCCCAGACCATCATTAAAGTGTTGAATTCTCTGCCAAATAATTTTAAGTAAATGAAAGCATTTGGGATTGCTTTCCTTACTTTGTTTGGATCATCTTAAGTTCATGTATGAGTTGTTTTTTCTAAAGTAAAACCTCAGAATTCAGGTTAAATTGCCGTGTTGGCACTTTGCGATAAATAAGTGGGTTTTGGGTCGCAGTTTGGGCACGTGGTCTCTAAAAGGTTCGCCATCACTGGCCTAGAGCTAGACCACAAACTAGAGGGCTGCCGGCTGTGACAGAAATGGGTCTTCACCAGCTGAGGACCCTTTTCTGTGTAAATCGATGACCTGTCAACGTTCGGCTCCACAGTTACCCACAATACTTTGCCAAGGGAAGCTGGATTTTGTATGAAGTGTGCACGTCTGACCATTTTGACATGATTTTGCCTCTTTTGCTCTGCCCGTAGTAGCCACAGGGCGGTGACGTCCTGCCGTGTCAGAAACCACCACTTTGCAAATCTCCTAATTTCACTCTTGTCTTCACTTCCTTAACAGCTGGAATCTTGCTTCTCATTTTTCAGACAATGAGAGCTCCCCCCAGGGTGGTGGATTCTGCACCCGTTACCCCTTTCTGTGCTCATACAGGGCAACGACAGAACGCATTGCAGGATTCAAGCACGTCTTGCCTCTTGGTATAATATGGCATAGACTCAGACTAACCTCTGGGAGAGGACTTGAAACGGGTGATCAGCCAACTGAAGCTGTCATTGTGACCTAAATTGTTTCCTAAACAGCCTTCAGTTGTATTCTGAGTCCTTCACACGTGGAGTTTGAGCTGTCAGACCTTCAGGGCAAGAGCTGCTAGCCTCTTGCCAACAGAGATTTTTTATTTTTAAAAAATTCAAAAACAGTCCCCAAATTTCAATGGGCCAGGCTGCAAGTTCTCCCTTCTCAAGAACATCTCGGGAAATTCTGGTCAGCTCCCCCCGTATTCAAGAAGGTACGCAAGCATGTAAAGGGACATTGCGAGCGAGGCAGATCCATGACAAAGGGCCGCTTCCTACCTTAGCAGGATGTAGATTTGGAGGAAGAGAGCAGACAGTCCAAGGATGAGGACAGCAGCCTGGCTGGGGAAAGAAAAGAAGCAATCACATGGTTGTCACTGGGGATGGGGGGGGGAGGGGGAATGTTACAACAAGCGTCATTAGACTGTGGGGTTTATTCCTAAAATTAAATCAAGGGCCTTCAAAGAGGGACGGAGGACGGAGGTCCAGAGGATGACGTGGCGGCTCCGGAGGTCGTTTTCAGCGTTCTTGGAAAGCCCTTACCTATTGGATCTTCTGTTGTAGGACCCCCGTACAACAGAAACCCCAGTGCTTTGCAAAGAATTCTGGGGCACGTTCTAGAGTTTGTACAGGAAGCTGGCTCGGTCTCTCGGTCCCCCCATTCTGCATCGGCTCCCCCAGCACGGGGGGGACGCATGCACTGGGTGATGGGAAGGACCGCCAACTTCAAGCCGACTTAGGGCAACCCGGTCGGGTTTCCAAGTCGAGAGACGAACAGAGGTGGCTTGCCGTCGCCTGCCTCTGCGTAGCGACCCCGGACTTCCTTGGCGGCCTCCCATCCGAGTACAAGCCACGACCGACCCGGCTTAGCTTCAGAGATCTGATGAAATCGGGCTAGCCTGGGCCACCCAGGTCAGGGCGTGGGCTCAGAGCCTGTGTCCGCTCAGTATCTGTGGGCAGGGGTCGTTTCGTAGAAAAAGAGCTAGGGGGACTCATTAGCATAACTCATTAGCATATACCACACCCCCTGACATCACCGGAAGTGTGTCATAAGGCCACACCCCCTGACATCACCGGAAGTGTGTCATAAGGCCACACACCCCACCCCCAATGGTCCCGGCCGCCGCTGCCGGCCTTGCAGCTCCACCATGAGGGGCCCGGCGGTGGACCTGCAAGGCCGTCGGGAGTGCAAGGAAGCCCCGCAAAGGCCCTCCCTGGCCCCAGGCAGTCAGGAGTGGGGAGAGGCAGGGAGGAATCAACTTACCCTCCCTCTTCTCCTGCCTCCTCCTGGCTGAATGAGGGCCGGAAGCAGGGGGAGGGGCTTCGTCATGTGCCCTACCTCACCCGGGGGAACGGTGATCCCCCGCAATCCCCCCCCGAAATGACCTCTACCTGTGGGAATCTGGTTTTGTGTTGCAAGATGACTCACCCCTCTGCAGAACGCCAGTGTGTTACCAAGGCTCACGGCGGACACGCACAGTCAGTTCACAAGGGAAGCCTTCGAGGTGTGTTGGGGCCTCCCTGGTTTCCTACCAGAATCCAAGAGGGTGACTTGGACCAAGCCCCCCCCCCCCCCCCCCCCCGCTGTCTTTTTTCTCTCCTGATTCCAGATTTTTCTTGTACGTTTATGCCGTGGAAGCTGAGCCGTGGTGGGCCCTGCGGTCTTTTGGAATTGCTGAGCCTCTCACGGAGGATTCCTGCTAAGTTTGCAGGAGGCCATCCTAAGAGGCATCCTGGAAATCACGGGGGGGGGGGGGGGGGGGAGAAAGCCAGAGTGTCACCTAGCCCACCCCGCAGCCTCCCCCTTGGAAGTACCACGTGCAGCACAACAAAGTTCCCTCTAAGCTGAGTCAGTGTGAGCCAGCTCACAGTTCTTTAGCCTCCAGCTCCTACACATTTCTGTCTGAGCTGGGGAAGGAGGGCTCCAGAGCAAACTAACTTATGCAGCAACCAAATTGCTCGCTCACAGCTTTAATGCCAGTAGCTCACAAAGTAGGATTTTTGCTCACAGGACTTCATTGCTTAGAGCAGCGGTTCTCAACCTTTGGGGGTCGAACGGCCCTTTCACAGGGGTCGCCTAAGACCATCGGAAAACACACATTTTCGATGGTCTTATGATAGGGCTCCCAAGTCTCGCCAAATCGCGTCTCTTTGCAGAATCCCTGCCAAATCGCATCTCTTTGCAGAATCCCTGCCGCGGGGACGGCGAGACGCATTGCACCCGCCGTCGCCAGGACATGACCCCAATTTTATGGTTGGGGGCAGGGATCTTTTTGTAGAAAAAGCCCAGCAGGAACTCATTAGCATAATAGGCCACACCCAACAGCAGGAACTCATTAGCATATTGGGCCACACCCCTGACATCGCATCTCATTAGCACATTAGGCCGCACCCCCGTGTTACCGTAAGTGTGGTTATCCAGCCACACCCACCTTTTGCTTGTTATTCTGTTTACCTTGTTTGTTGTCAAAACCCAGGGCCTTTTTTTGTAGCAGGAACTCCTTTGCATGTTAGGCCACACACCTCTAATTGTAGCCAATCCTAATGCGTTTCTGCTGTTGGGTGTGGCCTATTGTGCTAATGAGTTCCTGCTGGGTGTGGCCAACTTGGGAGCCAGCCGGAACTCCGTTCCTGTGCGTTCCTGCCCCAAAATAGCCCTGTATTAAAGGAGGAACTGTATTAAAGGGTCGCGGCATTAGGAAGGTTGAGAACCACTGGCTTAGAGGGAGCATTGGACACGAGCACAGTCCATCTGTCCCTTCTCAGCCTCATCTATTACCGCCTTGGCCATCTGCCCCCACAGAATCCAATAGCTCTGTGCCTCTGGCATAGTGGTTTGGGAGCCGGCCTCCCAGGGCACAGAGTGGCACAACCGCAGGAGAGGAATCCGCTGCTCAGGAGCGGGGGCTGGTGGTGAGGATGGGTACAGCCCGAGCGCTGGGTGCTTACAGTCGGAGTCGGTGGTGCTTGGGTAGCCATCGGCTGAAGTGATAAGCCACGTGAGCCAGGAAGAAATGGATCATGGCCGGCTACCGAGGACCTGCGAAGAAAGAGCAGAGTCTGTTTAGGGTTGGCCCCCTAATCCAAGTGGGATTGTAATAGGGTTGTTATGGGGGTGGAGCCTAGGGAGGGCGGGGCTTGGGGAGAGGATGGGCCTCAGCAGGGTGTGATGTCACAGAGCCCCCCCTCCAAAGCAGCCATTTTCTCTAGGAGATCGGATTTCTGTCACTGGGATATCCTTTGCAATTCTTGGTGATCTTCAGGCCCCAACTGGAAGTTGACAAGCCCACTCCCAGTCCTGGAAGATGAGGGGGCACACGCAGGCAATGCTCCCTCTAAGCTGTGGAGTCTTGTGAGCAAAAATTCTACTTGGCGAGCTGCTGGCATTAAAAGTTGTGAGCCAGCGATTCGGCTGCTGCATAGATCAGTTTGCTTTGGAGCCCTCCTTCCTGAGCTAGGACAAAAATCTGTGAGCTGGAGGCTAAAGAATGGTGAGCTAGCTCACACTAATTCAGCTTATAGGGAACACTGCACACAGGCCTACGCTTATTAGTTGCTAATCCCTAGCTTTGAAGAGCCCCATAATCTGATAAAGGCAAGAGTGCCCCTGAGCATGGCATAAAAGCCAGTGCAGGGAGCTGCTGCAGCAGCAGGGTAGCGAAAAGAAGGGGCAATGCTAAGGAAGATTGTGGGATCAGATCTCATCGCTGCCACAAGCTGGCTAGGAGGCCATTGTCAAGCCAGTTTGGTGTAGTGGTTAAGGGCATGGACTCTAATCTGAGAGAGCCGGGTTTGATTCCCCACTCCTCCGTGTGCAGCTGCTGGATGACCCTGGGTCATTCACAGTTCTCTCAGAGCTGTTCTCTCAAGGGCAGTTCTCGAGAGAGCTCTCTCAGCCCCACCTTCCTCACAGGGGGTGTCTGTTGTGGGGAGGGGAAAGGAGATTGTAAACCGCTCTGGGACTCTGAGTGAAGGGTGGGATATAAATCCAATCTCTTCTTCTCCCTCAGTCTTGCTTTCCCCCATGAAATACGGAGGGGGGGGGGAATGGTGCTGCCCCACTTTGCAGGGCTGCTGAACGGGTGGCAACCAGCTGCGCGTAAACACCCAAAGCGCTGTATGAATGATGACGACGCAGGGAGCGCCCCCTCAATTCAGGCTGCAGCTCACACAAATACCTGAGGGCCAGGGTTGCCAACTCCAGGTTGGGAATTTGGGGGGGGGGTGGAGACTGGGGACGGCAGGTTTTGGGTAGAGGACAGACCTCAGGGGGTACAACGCCACACAGTCCACCCTCCAAAGCAGCCACTTTCTCCAGGGGGACGGATCTCTGCCGTCTGGAGATGCGTTGTAAGGCCGGGGTGCCTCCAGGCCTCACCTGGAGCTTGGCAACCGTGCCTTAGGAAGCGTATAACCCCTTGCGGGGAGAGCGGGATAGAAATCCAATGCTAAATACATAAATGAATAAATGCAAAAGCGCGGTGACGAATAAAGGCGGCGGACCCGCCAAGCATGTGCAGAGTGCATCCCCCCCTCGCCCTACCCACGCTTCGGGCAAAGGTCAAACGTCTGTGCATCTCTGCCCTGGGCCCACGCACCCGGGAATCCAGAACAGGGGCCCCTGAGCGTGTGTAGAGTGCCACCTGTGCAAGGCCACCGAGGGACTCGTGCCCCTGCCCGGGATACTCTTTGCAAATTGCACCGGCTCGCCTCCGCAGCCTACCTGGTGCGCCGTCCCACAGTGACGGGGCTTCAGCCGGGCCGCGGCCTCCCCGGAAGCGTCTCCGGGACTGCGCCCAGCGGCCCTCGACGGCAGCCCTCCTTGAGGACTAGCGCCAATTTGCTTCGTTTCCAAAGAAGAATGATGGAACCCGGGTTCAGGCTCTGCAGAATGCCGGTCTTGCACTACTGACCACGCACTGCCCCTTCCCCGAAAACCTGCCCTCCTCACACTCCGCTCCCCAAATCTCCAGGTGCTGAGCTGGCAACCCTAGCTCACTGAGGAGAAGAAGAAGCAGGGATTGGATTTATACCCCGCCCTTCACTACCGAAAGGAGAGAGTGGCTTACAACATCCTTTCCCTCCCCCTCCCCACAACAGGCACCCTGTGAGGTAGGTGGGGCTGAGAGAGCTCTTGACAGAAACTGCTCTTTTTACAAGGACAGCTCTTATCAGAACTACGGCTTGCCCAAGGTCATCCAGCCAGGTGCAAGTGTCTCCCAGATTAGAGTCCACGCACTTCACCACTACTCCAAACTGCCCCCCTCCAAAGCAACTGTTCTGCAGATGAGTTTAATTCCAGAAGATCTCCAGGTCCCACCTGGAGGTTGGCAGCTCTACCTCGGTTTCATGAAAACACCTGGAGACTGTGGGGGGGTGGATCCGGGAGAGGGCGGGGTTTGGGGAGGGGAGGGGCCGCAGACTGGCTGGTCCAGTGCCACAGAGTCCACCTTCGAAGCAGCCGTTTTCTCCAGGGGAGCTGATCTCTGTCAGCTGGAGGTCAGCTGTAAAAGCGGGAGATCTCCAGGCCCCACCTGGAGGCTGGCAACCCTAAGGGGGGTCAAAAATAATTGGCCCTCTGATCGGCAGTTCTCAAGGAGCACCATCCCCTTCCCTGCACTTCCTCGTCCCAGCCCAGATCCCAGTCCAGATCCGGCCACATCTGGCGGAGAGTGACATCCCCCCCCCCCCCCGCATCTCCCCCAGGTTTCGCTTTCTGTCCCAGCAGAAGAGACTCCCAGATTCCGTTTCCCTCCCCTGTTCATTTTAGAGCACTTTGTGGAGGGCTGAAAATGACTTCTCTTCCGCCTTTTCCTCCCTCCCCCCCCCTCTCTTGCAGCAACACGCTGCTGTGACTCGGTTCTCCCTTTGCGCCGGTGGCTACCGAGAAGGCCGATGGAAGATCCCGACAACCGGAGCGAGGTGGTCCTTCTGGCTTGCGGCTCTTTCAACCCGATCACCAACATGCACCTCCGGCTCTTCGAACTGGGGAGGGACTGCCTGAACGACACTGGTAAATAACGGTGCCCCCCCCCACACACATGTATAAAACCCATTTGTGGTTTAGAGTCTTGCAGTCAGCAGGTCTACCCTTCCAGCCTCTGTCTGGACCCCTCTCTTTGTCCCATCCGGGCCCGGCTAGGGGCTGCCTCCCCTGTGAGCGACCCACAGACCCTCACTCCCTGACTTTAGTTATTGATTAAATGTATAGCCCTGCTTTTTCAGTCCTAGCAAGCTTCCCCGACAAGACGCCCTTACCCCGCCTTGCTAGGAGAGCACCTAAATGCAGGACCAGTCAATTAGATGGAGAACGACACACCAGAAGCAGGGCGGACGCAGTGCCGAGAGGAGGAAACCGGCTTCCGGCTCTGTTTGCTTTGGTGGCGGCAGAGAGTAGGCGCTGGGGGGGACAGGGGACGGGGTGTGTGTGCCGTGCCAGGGTCTCGTGCCAGCCTGTGTGGATTTCCAGATGCCGCTGCTGGAGTCATACCCAGTAATGGACACCGTTGCTTACATGATTTATTTATTCGAGAGATTGGTGCCTGGCGCTCTCAGCAAGACGCCCTCCAAGGCAGCCTTCAGTGTTCCACACTGAAAACAACAGCAGGGCTGTCAGTTAATAGCATTAAAAAGGCCCCCCACAAAAAAAAAAACCACTGGGCAAAAGCATTAAAATGCTGCTCCAAATCCCAGTGGACGTCTCACATAATGAGAAGAGTCCCTGCATACGGCAGTAATGCTGGGAAAAGCGGAAGGCAGCGAGGGCCGACTCAGCCAAGGAAGCTACAAAGGCCCTCGGTGTGCGAGACCTGACTGAGCACAGCTGAGCAGGAACGTTTGGGAGGCCTTTAATTTATTGGGTCACCATAAGTCAGACGTGATTTGATGGCACTTAACAGACACACGGAGCTCAAATGGTTAAGACGCTAAACCGCAGGCTGTGGAAGGTCGGTCGTTCAGCTGTCCGAGACCTGAGTGTGCCGCATGACGGAGTGAGCTCCCGTTTCTAGTTCCGGCTCCTGCCAACCTAGCAGCTCGAAAGCAAGGAATTGCAAGTAGATAAATAGGTACCACTTTGGTGGGAAGGGAACAGCGTCCTGTGCGCCTTGGTGTTTAGTCATGCCGGCCACATGACCACGGAAACGTCTTCAGACAGTGCTGGCTCTTCGGCTTTGAAACGGAGATGAGCACCGCAACCCTAGAGTCGGACTCGACTGGCTTTCGAGCAAGGGAACCTTTACCTTTACCTAACAGACGCACACACTTAGTTTTGCAAAGCAGTTTAGGAGAAACCATATTGCTTTGTTGCTTTGTGATCACGTGAAGAGTGGGAACCTCCACCGTTAATTTTGTGGCATCTTTCTTCGAAACACTGGATCGGGGCGGGGAGTGAAGATGTTATTGCCAGCTTCTAAACTCACAGGGAATTGCTTTGCTGAGATGAGGGGGGAGAGGGGCAGTGGCTGTTGTGGGGCATGCCTCACATTTCAGGGGGCAGAGCCCCGAAATGCCCCGCCGTGGCTACGGGCCTGGACACAGCGTAAGGAACTTCCCGTGTTTGGAAGCCTGGAGAATCCTTTTGGGACCCTTATGCTGGGTAACTGAGCCGAGCGAGGGATCAGACTGTCAACCTTTTCTGTTTGGTGCAGTGGTTAAGTGCGCGGACTCTGACCTGGGAAGAACCGGGTTTGATTCCCCACGCCTCCACTCGCAGCTGCTGGATGACCTTGGGCAAGCCATAGTTCTGTCGGAGCTGTTCTTGAAAAAGAGCCGTTTCTGCCAGAGCTCTCTCAGCCCGGCCTGCCTCACAGGGTGTCTGTTGTGGGGAGGGGAAGGGAAAGGAGTCTGTAAGCCGCTCTGAGACTCCTTTGGGTAGTGAAGGGTGGGGTATAAATCCAGTCTCTTCTTCTTCTTCCATGCAGGGAAATATAAAGTGGTCAAAGGGATCCTTTCGCCCGTGGGGGATGCCTATCAGAAGAAAGGCCTGATCAGTGCCAGGCACCGGGTGACCATGGCGCAGCTGGCCACGGAAAGCTCTGATTGGGTGGGAGTGGATGACTGGGAGAGCAGCCAGAATGAATGGCAGGAGACCGTCAAAGTGCTCAGGTATGATTTACGGCAGGACCGACAAACTGCATTCATCGGAGCCTGAAAGGTGAATTTGAAAATAACCGGGGAGTCCTGTAAGATTATTATAACCAATCTCTACGGTTATACATTTGAATGGTTTAATATTATATGATAACACTGTATGATAGTTTTTGTATGAAATATCAAGGGCATTATTTTATGTATGACTTCTGTTATAACAAGCTGCTGTGTTAACATCTTATAAAAATTTCTACGCGGTTATTCATGTTTTATCAAAAGATAGAGAAGATCGATGAGATAGGATAAAAATGGGATGATATTATAAGAAAATGGTAGAATATGTCGAGTAGGTCGTATATAGTGATTCTTTAAACTATCATGCGATATATATCTTTAAGCTATCACATTATGTACATTTCTTTTTTTGTAAGTTTATCAATTTTCAATTTTATAAGAAACAAAGATTAATTAACAGTATAAACTTTAACAGTAAAGGTAAAGGTTTCCCTTGCTCAAAAGCCGGTCAAATCCGACTCTAGGGTTGCAGTGCTCATCTCTGTTTCCAAGCCGAAGAGCCAGCGCTGTTCGAAGACGTTTCCGTGGTCATGTGGCCAGTATGACTACATGCCGAGGCACATGGAACACTGTTACCTTCCCACCGAAGCGGTACCTATTTATCCGGAGCAAGAGAGAATAGATCTGCTCCATCTTCTACATAACAGCCCTTCAGATACTTGACGACTGCAATCATGTCCCCTCTAAGCCTTCTCTTTCCCAGGCTAAACAGACCCAACTCTTTCAGCCTTTCCTCAAAAGACTTGGATTCCAACCCTCTCACCATCCTGGTTGCCGTCTTCTGGACATGCTCCAGCTAGAGAATGGGACACACTTTCTGCGCTCCGTACACCTTCTTGCAAAGCTGGCAGCCTAGAAAATCAGTCTGTTCAAAGCTGCTGGTCGCAGACAACTACTTCCTTTGAATCTTAGCCTTGATTTTAACATTCCTAGCCTGCACGGTTTCCAAAATATGGTCGCAAGAGTGCAGGTGTAGCCTTGTGAATCTCTCTCTCTCTCTCTCTCTCTTTTTTCTTTCTTTCACATAGCCAGAGAAATTGCCCAATATGTTTTCAGAGTGCAGGATTTCAACACCCCCTCCGCTTTCTGTAAAATCTCGATTTCTTTGGTAGGTACCATCGACAGAAGTTGAACCAGTCGTATTCCACGAACAACTTTGATGAAGTAGCTTCTTTGAGCAAGCCAGCCCGAAAGCGGAAACGGGAGGCAGGTGGCCGTCTTCCTGTCCGAAGGAATCAACCGAGTCCGGAAACTAAAGGTCAATTTTATATCCAACTCTAGGAGAAAACAGATGGGAGCGGGGTCCCCCTTGATTCCAAATGATGGAGCATTTGGGTGAAAACATACAATTTGAAATGTGTGCTAGACAGAGAGAGAAGTGACCAAACATACCTAGTGTCCTGGGAGTGCATAGATTTCCAGTGCATTGGAGGAGAAGCCAGCTTGGCAGGTGTCTATTGGCTCATGCTTGTAACCTCGTCAACCTGTCTTCAGCCACTCAGCACTCAGACCCATTTTGCAACTTTGAAATTTTAGTAATTTGGGGAGTGTTAGTAATTAACTCAGTGCTATGATGTCAAGAGGACACTCCCCCTCCTTTAACTAAAGCTTAGCATATCTCCTGATTGTGCAGTTGTGATTCTGCAGGACCGTAGTGTGGGAGAGGAATAAAATACAGAATTTGGTACAAGTTACAAAGATTCAGCTTCCTTGGAAATCTTAGATTTTCTTTTTTCTAAAAAAGTTTCTAGTTCTCGAGATATAGTTCTAGCGCTTGAAGATATGCTTGAAAGTTTAAGACAGTTTTAAACAGCGCTGTTTACGAAGCCAGAGGGGCAGCTAAGAAGAAGAAGAGATTGGATTTCTACCCCGCCCTTCATTACCCAAGGGAATCTCAGTACGGCTTACAAACTCCTTTCCCTTCCCCTTCCCACAACGGACACCCTGTGAGATAGGTGGAGCTGAGAGAGCTCTGAGAGAACTGTCCTTGTGCGAACAGCTCTGACAGAACTCTGTCTTGCCCAAGATCATCCAGCAGGTGCAAGTGGACGACTGGGGACTCAAACCCGGTTCTCCCAGATTAGAGTCCGCACACTTAACCACTACCCCAAACTTGCTCTCGATTTTTCGAGTCCACAGGCAGAAGGCCCTTGCCTTCCCACCCTTCAGTGATCAGCCAACACAAAATTAATCTTTCAAGACAGTAAAACCTGGAGAATAAAACTGTGCAGCTTACCGCAAGAGACCCTGACCTGATAGCCCAGCCTAAGCCAATCTCGTCAGATCTTGGAAGCTAAGCAGGGTCAGCCCTGGTTAGAGCTTGGATGGGAGACCACCAAGGAAGCCCAGGGTTGCTGCGCAGAGGAAGGCCATGGCAAACCACCTCTGTTCGTCTCTTGCCTTGAAAGCCCTGTTGGGGTCGCCTTACATCAGCTGTGACTTGACAGCAAGAAACTGAAAGAAAACACACAAGGCAGGATACAGAATTGCTGCCCTGACCTGTATAGTCAAGGCAAGCCCGATCTCGTCACATCTCGGAAACTAAGCGGGGTCGACTGTGGTGAGTACTTGGATGGGAGACCTCCTTGGAATGCCAGCAGTCGGGAGGCGGGGGCAGGCTTTATCCAGCCACCTCTCTGAATATCCTCCAGGCTCCCAGTAGGGGGTCAGTCGCCAGAGGTCGCCATGACTTCTGGGTGCGTACACACACACACACACACACACACACACACATTTTAAAAAATACCCCAAACATAAAGGCTGCAGAATCGCTCACTTTGCGCAACACGTGCTGATTGTAGAATCCAGCAGTTTCTGGGTACAAAACTGAGATAAACCCAGATGTGGAATTTAAATCAATATAGTACAAACGGTCCCAGTTTTAGTTTCCGACTGGGGAAAACGCAGCAACTATGCCGGGCTGTGTGTCTGATGCTTGTCTTCTTTGCGACCTCTTTCAGGCGTTCCCCAGCTGAAGCTGCTCTGCGGCACAGACATCTTGGAGTCGTTTGCAGTCCCCAACCTCTGGAAGCCGGAGGACATTTTGGAAATCCTGACCGACTACGGCATGGTGTGCATCACCCGGCCCGGGACCCAGGCCCGGAAGTTCATCTACGAATCCGACGTCCTCTGGAACCACAAGGAGAACATTCACCTGGTGGAGCAGTGGGTCGCCGACGACACCTCGGCCACCAAAATCCGGAGGGCGCTGAGGAGGCAGCAGAGCATCCGATACCTGGTGCCCGACAGCGTCCTCGCTTACATCGAGAAGCACAAATTGTACACCGCAGAGAGCGAAGACCAGAACAGCGGGGTCATCCTTGCGCCTTTGCAGCGGTACACTAAGGAAAGCAACAGACCCTGAGCCGTCCATCTTGGGTGGGCAGAAGGAACGGGCCACGCTTTGCAAGAAATGTGTGTGGTAGCAGCCTACAGCTTTGGCCCTTTCACTGTCCGCTGAATAGGATCCTTTGCTGGGATTGGGGCTTTTACGAAGTGATGCCAACTAACCAACCATGTGGCATGGCCTGCTCTTGTGCTTTTCCCAGCATCTTTCGTTTGCAGCGATCGGCAGGTAAGGCTTGCCCACGGCATAGAGGCGAGCACAACTGCGTTCCCTGGTCTAGAAACCCAGCTGCTGTTAAAGGCACAGGAGCCGTGGCCAGCAAAGGAGTTGGCAACCCCATGCTTTGCACTGCACCGTAGACGCCGCTTGCGCTTGTGAGCAGTGGGCCTGACCGTGCCCGTCAGACAATCCTCTCTTCTTGGCAGCAGCTGGGATCGGCTGCGTAGTGCTTTTTTGTGTGTGTGAAGCTGCTGTGAATCGGGACACTTGTGGTCGTGAGCCGGCCCAGGCCTAAATATAGTCCTCAAGATAAGCACGGAGGTCACGCGGTAGCTGAAATGTCCCAGTCCCGACACAGTCGTGAAGACGAAAAAGCTGGAATGACCGTAGGGCAGCCAGCAGGCTTGGTGGAAAATATTCTTCCCCTTTAACAGAGGCTGACTGCTTGGAAACTGGCTGCTGAAGCTTTTCAGGGCAAGGAGAGGTAAACAACATCCTCAGAAGCCTCTATTAAAGGGCCAGGATTTCTTTTATCTGCAGGCTGTTGGCGGCCCTAGTCTGAAGTTTGGGTGGAACTTGAAAACCATGTTTTGCTGTGATTTCCTGGGGATGTCACTCTAAGCCCCGGGGTCTCTGTGGTGAGAACTTGATTTCCTTTGTACAACCGAGTCAGGTGTAGACCTGATGTGGCAATAAGCTTGTGGCTCTAGCCTGGCCCTTAAGAATGCAGAACAGAGTTGGGAGTCCGGTGGCGCCTTTAAGACAAACGCTGTGTTATTCTGGGTATGGGCTTTCTTGCTAATGCACACGGAAGCTTCTACCCAGAATTAATCCTAAAGGTGCCCCCGCTGGACTCAAACTTTGTTCCGCTGCTTCAGACCAACATGGCTGCCGCCCTGAATCGATCTTCAGAATGCAGTTTGAGCTGCCTGCTGGAAGCCAGACTTGCCCAATTGGGCGGCAACTAGATCACAGAGCTGTGAAGCTAGAGTCTTCTTTTCTTTGCCAGGGACCTGACCCCCAAATGGCATCTTTCACGAGGAAACAGGACGCCGGGGCTGTGTGTTACCCTTCTCATTGCTCAGCGCTGTGGATACGACCCTGTTACCCTTTGGTTTGGGGTTTTGTGAAGAGATGTCTTGATGGGACGCTGAGATGGGTGGTGCTCCAAAATGGGCATGGCGAGCTGTGGAACCGGGTGGCCCTCCAAGAAAGGAGCGGCATCGGGTGCTAAGAGACGACTGTTATGCAGACAACATTTCTGGGGGGGGGACCCCGCGCAGTACTACTGAATAAATGCATCCTCCTTTTTCTAGTCCTCTTTCACACGGGAATCCGATCGTGAGAGTGTTTACCGGGAAGTAAATTCTACTCCTTTGAAAGGGTTTGTTCCTGTGCAAGAGAGCATAGGGCGGCAGCCTGAAAGCCACAGCAGATGCACTCAACTTGTGCCGAGGTTCATCCTGTGCAAGAGAGCATAGGGCGGCAGCCCGAAAGCCACAGCAGATGCATATTAGGAGATGTCATCCACTCAACTTGTGCCGAGGTACGGGTGGATCATACCTGAGCTGTGTGCATGCTGCAGGCCACGGCATCCGGGCGTGGTGACCCGTACATGCGGGCCTCCCCACCAGAGATTCTGAAATGCTGGATTTGTGATTAATGTTCTAGTTTGCACCAAGGTGCTAAAAGGTGTATCTGGGGTGTACCACTCCAGGATGTAAGCGGCAGATAATGTGACCGCCATAGTTAAAAAGGGGATAGCCCCTCTTCCTGGCCTGCTAGTTTTCTACATGCAAGGATTCTCGCCCAGGCACTGAGGGCTAGGGGCCTTGGTTTTCAGGTCGGCCTCCACAGCTTCATTTGGAAGGAAGCCCTCCAGCCCCCTGCCATGTCTTACTACATTTGCTTGTGGCGGGTGGACTGCATCCAGTTGGGTGGATGACCAGTCCTGTGGGGGCCTGATTTAAACCCCCCCCCTTTGCCATGAGCAGCTGAGAGCATGCTAGCTCCCAAAAAGTAAAGTTTTACAAAGCTAATGTGACAAAAGGAGAATGCTGCTCTGATGGAAAGCTGGCATCTTTGAGAAGGTCACAGGGTTTTGTTCCGTAGGTCAAACATGCACCGTTGACATTACATTACATTACACATTGGATTTCTATACCGCCCCTTTCCGTAGACTCGGGGTGGTTTACATAGTTTGTACAGTTTTTCTAACCTAGGGGCACATAGACAGGGGAGGTGAATTCCTTACCTAGGCACCCCCTAATTTCGGCAGGGTCTTCTTTTCTTCTTAGCTTTTTTCCACGGCGGTTCTTGCTTGGTGCTGGCGATGTTTTTACTGACGCAGGTCTTTGCTAGACGCAGGCGCAGGTCTTCCGTTCTTTTTTTCAGCAGTGACCCCTGACATGAAGTCAGAGACGGGGTTTGTTCTTGCCTGTTCATCAGGCCTCCAAGCTGTGTTCTTTCCTTGCCTATCTGAGCCTGCCCCACAGCTTTGGTGATCTTTTTGATTGTTACAGATCCAGCGTGGATGTAAACCCACCTGCTCGCCTCAGCCCAGTTAGGCGAACGAGAGCCACCACCGGCTCACGTTCTCCTTTTGCCCCTTCGCTTCTCCTCTCCTGCACGTGAGTTCCCCAGCTCACAGAGCTAACCACGGTTAGCCTTCTGTCTGTTCTGAGCTGGGGGCTAACCGTGGCTAGCTCAAACCAGAATGTGCTAACTCTGGTTGGCAGCTAGCGCTGGTCAGTGTTCAGATTACTGCGCGCACAAAGCACCTAGCCATAGTTCTGGAGAAGGGAGAGAGGGAGGATTTGTATACAACACAGGAAAGGGGGAAAGAAGAAGAGCCACCATGGTGGGGGAAATTCAGTCACCTAACCACAGCTGGAGAACAGGGGGCCTTGCTTCTGCACTGACTTCTACGGACAAATGCTGTTTGTGGGGAAACTGTGTGCTTTTCCTTCTTAGCTGTGTCGATTTAGTGCGAGGAGAAACAAGCAATAAAAATGTGGTCTGCCGATGATACCAGCCCCCCTGCCTCAGCAGGGTCCAGCTGGGAATTCCATTTTTACCCCGGCCGTCTTCCGTGTCGCAGACTTTACACATTGCTCTTCCCCCAAATCCTGCCCTGTTAAACCCTAATGCTGGAACTTTGATTTCTCCCTGCATTTAGTGCCGCTTGAGAAAGCCCGGAGATCAAGCAACACTGCGCAATGGAACAATGTGAACAAATGGTAATAAAATAAGTTCTGCGCAATCGGCTGAGTGTGTTACTTTCACGGCAGCACCCCTATCTGGGATCGTCCCAGAATGGCATCACAGCAGAAGGCGGCGAGAGAAGAAAACGTTTGGGGTTGTCAACTTCCTGGAAGAAGAATGTCCTGTCTCTTTAAGAGAGGCATGCTGGCATGTTATTGACCAGGTGACATGATTTGCCTCCCTGCCCTGAAAACCTTCAGCCGTCCCTGTCTCCACACGGGAAGCCTCTGTTAAAGGGACATTTCCCCCCTTTTAGGTTTTCCTTGCTGCCGCAATGTGCAGAACTGCGGCAATGGTCCCAATTGACTGGGGAGGGGTGTGTGATTTTTGCTTAATTATGCCTTTCCTTACACTGGAGGCTAGAGAACAGTGCCAAGAACAGGCAGCCAACTGGAGGGCTGAGTGACCCACTCCTGCATTGGTTCACACACATGTGCAAAGCTTCGGTTGGAGGAATGTGGCCAGAGTTCAAAGTCCCCAGTGGCTCAACGCATAAGGGCAGTGAACAACAGGAACTTCCTTTTACACCCACGCATTGTCAGATAGAGGTATATATAGAACTCTGGCAAAAGCAGATTTGTCGTGTAAAGTTTAGCACGTGGCCATTGCTTCATCCTATTTGTAGCCAGGGGGGGGGGGGTATATATCTCGGCTGAAGGTCACCGGGCAGAGGAGCACAGGCCACTGGGAGTTCGCAACTTTGGCCTTGCAGGAAAGACTTCATGGCAAGGGGAAGAAGTAGCTGCTCGTCAAAAAAGGAATGTCTGCAGGACACCAGTTTGCAGGGCTGGCTCGAGGTGTTTCTGCACCCTCGGCAAGGCTGCCAACCTCCCAGTGGGGCCTGAAGACCTCTGGAGCCAGCCACCCTTTTCTGCCACCGCCTCCACCCCCCCCCCCCCCCCCCCCCCACCCCCCGGCAGCTGTCGGACCCAGCAAGCACGGCCCACACATTACTGCAGATTTCTCTCGTGCTCTGCTCCTGAAGGCAGTTTGGGAGGGAGGTGGGGGGGATCCTGTCTCCAGGTGGGGGATGCTCACCGGATCCCTCTCCCCAATTAGCGAAGTGCTGACATTTGGAGAGCTGCTCACGGGCTTTTGGCGGGGGGGGGGAGGCACAGCTCAGCGCCCCATCCAGGGCCCAGCGCTCTAAGCGAATGCCTAGTTCGCCTAGTGGGTGAGCCGGCCCTGCCAGCTTGCCTCCTCACAGCTGGCGAGAATACTGTTCCAATTACCAGTTACCCTGTAAGTGCAGAGGCAAGAAGGAGGCCAGATATCGATGCATCACGACGGGTTGTCCAACTCTGGATTGGGAATTCCTGGAGATTTGGGGGGTGGAGCCTGGAGAGGGCGGGGCTTGGGAAGGAGGACTTCAGTGGGGTATAATGCCGTAGAGTCCACCTGCTAAAGCAGCCATTGTATCCCACTGAACTGATAACTGTCGCTTGGGGATCTCCAGTCATCATCAGGAGGATGGGAACCCTATCCGGCACAGAGCTGCCAAAAGGCCTGGAGGAAAATGTCCTGTCCCTTTAATAGCACCTTAAAGTGTGGCACTAAATAGACCCTTGGAGCTTTTTCATGATGAGGAGATCAGTAAAGTCACCTGGTAAATAACATCCCATAAAGCTTCTTATTAAAGAGACAGGCAATTTCTCCAGGAATGTGGCACCCCCGCCCAAGACCAAAAAGATGACATGCATTCCCCAGGATGCAGAACGCTTTCAATTGTCCTTAGGCTCTGTACAGTCCTAGGTGACCTGGTCACTGGAACCCATGAAACGATCATCATGCAGCGTGTACAGCAGTGTGTTTCCCTCACCTGTGAGCAAACCTCCCCACCCTGTCTGGTCATCTGGAGTCCAGACCTGAGGCTTTCTATACCGCAAGCTATTACCACCACCACCACCACCAATGCTCCCTCTAAGCTGGGGAGTCTTCTGAGCAAAAATTCTACTGTGAGCAAAAATTCTACTTTAAGGCAACTTGGCTACTGCCTAAATCAGTTTGCTCCGGAGCCATCCTTCCTGAGCGAAGACAAAAATCTGTGAGCTGGTGGCTAAAAAAACACTAACAGCTTAGAGGGAACATTGCCCCTCACTCCCCTCCCAAGATCTTCCCCCCACCATTATTTAAGAGAGAGGAAACAATGTCTCAGCAAGCTTTGAACTTCTGGATCTGATTGCCAAGAATCATCAGCTCAAACTGCGCGAAGTGACCAGTTTCCCACCTTTCATTGCCACGGATAGCTTTGAATGGGAATCCACATTTGACCCCCAAAAAAAGAGCCAAGAAGGGGTTAAACCGCTTTCTGTCCCTCCCTCCTCTCCTGTGACTCAGGGACCAGTCCCATTGACTCACACCAGAGATTGCAACCGGAGTGAACTTTCTCCTCCAAATTCCAGCTCCCACCCCCTGGCTAGCCAGAAACCCACGCCCACCGGGGCCAGCTGCAAGCCCTTCTCCCTTCCCCATATATAGAGGAACTGGGGAGGGCGATTTGTGTGCTCAACTGTTGGTCTTCTCCCTCCCGTGTGCTGCCTGTTTGCCATCATGCCTGTGGATTTTAGTGGCACCTGGAACTTTGTTTCTAGCGACAATTTTGAAGGCTATATGTTGGCCTTAGGTAAGATACTAGAGCTTGAGGTCCATTTCTTTCTTCTCTCATGACTTCTGTTGAAGCCCTTCCTTATCTGGGTAAACTCTTTCTCTGTTCAAAAGCAATCTCTTACAAATTCTGGACACTGTTGTACTGTGTATATAAGCTATGTTTTTGTAACGAAAACTTGCAAATTTCTACTCTTTTTTTCCGCCTTCCTGTTCTAACATGTCCTTGGCTTGGCAACATGCTGGGTTACTTGCAAGTCTGGCTGTAAAATGTGAAGATGTCCTTAGACCATACCAGGTGTTTTCTCCTCCCACATTCCGTCTAGCTCTGTGTTTGATCTGCCTGCTGGTGATTCACCAAGGTCTTGGAGAAGACAGGTTTTGTTTAATATCTGCTCACTGAAGGCAATTGGTTTAGAAGGGAGTAACTCTATTTAGGATTAGAGCAGAGTTTGAGTTCAGTGGCACCTTTAAGACCAACACATTTTTATTCAAGGTATAAGCTTTTGTATGCGTGTTCACTTCTTCAAATACAGTGAAATGGAAATTACCAGTCTATGCATATAAGTAGAGGGTGAGCAGCAAATTAGCATACAGCATAATGAAGATGTTTAACAGATTCAAGGATCAAACAGGAACAGCAAGCTTAGTTTGGGTTTAACTCTGGAGGTGGGGGAACATAGTGAAAGAAATATGTCAAATTGGAGACAACTGTCCATCAGTCTCTAAATTTGACATATTTATTTCCTTTGCTATGTTTTCCCCCACTGAGTTAAGTTTGTTATTCCTGTTTGATCCTTGTATCTGATAAAATCTTCATTATGCTGTAAGCTAATTTACTGCTCACCCTCTACCTATATGTATTGACTAGTAATTTCCATTTCATTGTATCTGAAGAAGTGTGTGTGCACACAAAAGTTTATATCCTCAATAAAACTCTGTTGGTCTTACAGGTGCCACTGGACTAAAACTTTGTTCTGCTGCTTCAGACCAACATGGCTACCCACCTGAATCCTATCTGTTTAGGACTGTACTATAAAGGTCCCTCCTAATTGCCATTTACAACTGGGGTCATACTGTTGAATAGTGACTTTCTACTAAGCCACACTATAATCCTGTATATGCTTCTACACCTGTCTAACTGGTTTTAAGTGAGGGGTACTTTAAGAAGCTAATGGCAAT